>NC_091485.1:57710449-57866722 GCF_947461875.1 Haliaeetus albicilla
CTGGGACCTTTCCCACTTCCTTGCTGCTAAGAGGTTTGGAACAACATTTGGACTGGAGATCATGAAAGATGCTGTCAGAAACGTTTAGAAGTATGGAAAAAAGACCAGGTAGAGTATTTGTCTGAACACATTAATATATCTAATACCTTTAGCCCTTTAACAAAGTGGTAAGAGGCAAGGGTCTAGTTAGAAATATTTGTTTAAATACAGTGCTTCTTGCCAGATATAGGGACTGTCATATGGACAGAAATGTGAGTGCTTGCTTGGAGGACACTAGGGTGGTGGCACTGAAAGACTCATTTTAGCTTCTCATCTGGCACAGGGCTCAAAAGAGTTAAATGCATATCCGTGCTAAGCCCAGGATCTACCCTGTCTGGGACAGTAACAGCTTTGGTCTGATCAGACAGTCAGCAGTTGTGGTGTCACAGTCACATTCCAGTGTCATCATCCTGTGCTGAAGAGCAAACTGTTCACAGAAGTCATGGGAGAAAAGGAGTATGAGAGGATTGTATCTGATTTGGCTGTAGGAACTTTGTATTTGATTGATTTTTATCCCATTTTAAAACTTTCTGTGTAACAGAAAAGATGTTGAAAACCAAAAGAATAAATCAGATCCTGTGCATGAACTATTTACTGCAGAGACTGAAATCACTCCTGCCGGGATTACCTGTTAGAACAGATACAGATACTGCAATAAGCCTTTTCAAAGATTATCCGAGCATAGGCATCTCAGGGAGCATGGCAGCATATGCGCTTAGTAAGGGTTAATATAGTTTGGCACAGCTAGAATAGTAATTAAAGAAGAAGACATTACAGGCTATGGCTCCTGATGAGATACTCCTTTCCTGGGGTGTGCTGGAAGTCACAAGGCCAAAGGCCAAGTGACTTCATGCTTCTCAGAAGAGGCCATGACACACATCCTGGAAAGGCGTGTGGAAGTTTCAAAAACATCTTACATGGACAGAGGCCTCCTACAAACACCAGCGTGAGCCCCAGGACGTTTTTCACATAGGATTGTTAATTTAATAATCTGGCACATCTCTCTGAACAATTAAGGACAGATACTTGGCTATTACTTGTAGATTACCCCAACACAATCACACAGTTTCATGCCTGTCTTTCTACAGCCTTTTTAGATTATCAAAACAGGGGGGTTTACCCATTTAGAGACTAAGTGCCAGCCTGTAGAAGCTCAAGTCTGATTCTTGATAACCTTGATAAACATGCACATCTCTTTTACATGAAGGAGGATCCTTTCTTAGAACTGATGTTTTAAGGATTAAGTTACAGAAAAACTGCAGTCCATATGGGCAGCACAAAGTAAGTAAAACCAAACACAGCCCAAAGTGTAATAATATCAGAAGAGCAATAATTTGAAATGAGGTGGCTTGTTACAAACTGCAGCCTATTTGGAACAGAAGTCCAATCCAACTTCTTTCTCCCAAATCCTGGAAGGTTCAAAGGCTCGATTAGTTATGCTCTGTACAATGCTGTGAGATCCTCATGTAGTGCTCTGTAAAACCAACTCTTCCGTTTTCTACCACAAAATGATGTATTAATGCTTGTCTGAAGCATAGAAATTAGGAGCCAATGGCAAAGGTGAGATGGACATCTAGGAGTTCTGGTATTAATTAAGGTGAGCAAGCAATGAGTACGTAGTTAGGTCTTTGAAAACAAGGTAGTGTAGCAAATCATTAACATTATTGGAGTTATGCCACTTTGTACCAATAGAGGATGATGGCCATTCTACCTTCTTAATAAAAAGACGTACTTCCTTGTAAATTCAGTATCTGATGATTTCTAGGAAAAACAAATGCTTTTGGTTTTTCAAAGTCTTTCTGTCAATAGTATGACAATCACGGTACACACAAAATTATCTAAACGGTATGCTGTTAGAATGTAATTCATATACATGTACATGAGCATTAAAAAAATAAAGAAAAAAACAAAGTAGTACAGTACAAGGCTCCATCAAGTCCATGAGGATCTTCATTATAATAACTGATTAGCTTTGGAAAGCACCGCAGTCCATGCAAATGAAAAGGTCTCTGTTGGCTAAGTTGCTGCCTTTTTTTACAAAATTTTATGAAAAAGATATGGCCTAAATTTTCTTCTGCTTAGTAGTCAGCTACTGACTAGTTCATATAAATCCATTTTCTGTTCTGCCAGTGACAAGTGTACTCATTTGCTGGGGAGTGCCCTGAAGCTATAGTCCATGTTGTTTGAGGAGGCTCCCTTTCTGGAGGACAGAGAGCATCAAAGTGGGAGATGTCTCTGTGAAGGTTCACTGCAAATCTCAGAGCCCCTCTGGGTCTTTGGTCTGGAAACAGTTTCATCCATGCGGGGATTCGGCATCGGGGTATGCCACAGCGGGGAGCCAGGCACCAGCCATCTGGGACTGGGGACGCTTTTTCCTGGCTGAATGGTACAAGGAAATCAAACTCTCACTGGGAAAGTATTTCTTAGCTCTGGAGAGCTGTTTTCTGTTTATTTAGCTGTATATCGTGTTACATTCTTCAGAAATGCAATCACATCTAAGCAGAATGAGGATGATGTCTTCTTGTGCTATACAGATTTTGATGCTGTGTAAGACTTGCAGTAAGATGGGAAAATAAGGTGAGAAAATTACCTGCAAGTATTTGCTCACCTAGAAGAAAAGTATTGGCAAATCTGTCATAAAGCGATGCTTCCAGAAATACAAAAAGCACTTGTTCTGCCTTGCTACTGGAGCAGGAGACCAGGAGTGAGGAGCTAAGGGGAACTCTCAACTACTGTCAGCTGTTATGCTTCGATGACTTCAGTAACAATATAAGGCAGCTGAGGGTTTCCCAGATGGGTCCTTGCTCCCTGCTCTGCTACCGACTTACTGTATTGACAGTCTCAGATTACTAATTTGTGAAGAAATGGCTGCAGCAGTGTTGACCAACTTGCAGTGTGTTTTTCATAATTAATCAGCAGTTTGCAAAATATTTGAACGTCATAATGGAATAAAGCACTAATAGGTTAGGGCAGTTTTTATGAGGTATGAAAATCAGGATGTTAATGCTTCTGTTTCAGATCAGTCTTACAGTCCAAATAAAAAGAATGTGCACTGCCATCCTTCCTCTTAGGCCAGTCAAATGTATTCACCTCTACTTAGAGAAAAAAGCCATGAAATAACCATAAATTGCTTCAGCAAATTACAGTCTAGACTTGCTGATTTGTTTTAACATGAGATATCAAACCCATATGCAAGCATTATTGTAAACTGCTGTTCCTAAATGCCTGTAAACGCATTGTCCTGTAGACTAAGTATCACTGCAGCCAAGTAATTACTTAGATTTAATGTGGAATTTGTAACAGGAAAGGAGTATTCGCTGTGTCACTTGTAGTAGTCTGGTTTTTCTCTTCCCCTGACATCTTTAGACAGAGTGGCTGGGTCATCACTATCATTTGACAGCAGTGCAGCTTGCAGAAGATGAGATGGCTATTTGTGGTTAGGTAACACTGACACAGACAGTGAGCTGTGTATCTCCAAAAAGAAAATGAAACAGGAGTCAGGCTGCATTTAGTTTTTAATGCTTTTTTGTGGTTGTCCAAGTTTATCTTTATAATTCGTAGTACCCACAAGATGTACTCATTTCCTTCAGAACAACAGCTGTGGAACGCATGGAAGATTACCTTTGCGGTTTCCCCACAGCTGAGCTTTGCCTCCTTCTAGAAGAACGTGAAAGCTGCCATTGACTACAGTGGTCTCTTTTCCTTTGATAGGCTGCAGTCTTCAGCCAAGCACATACACATCAAGTACAGGGCAGTCACAGATTTATAATAATTTCCAATGAAAATAAAATGTGTATGAAACCTTCACTTTTCATGGGCCAAAGGTTTTTACAAACTATTCATTATAATAGTACATATTGGTACAGCTATTCAAGATTTTCACACCTAGGAATCTAAAGCTGAGGGCAAAGTCATCCGATTGTATTGTACCTGTGACAGTGGCTTCTTGGGCTGGGACTTACTGGTTCTGTCACTGGCTACTTAATTTTGGGAACTGGAACTATTAAATGCACAGAGTAATTGAGATACTGAGTTTCTGTAGTAAATTAGTGTCCTGTAGAGTTCAAAATGAAACAAAAAATGTCACCAAAAAAAAAATTTTTTTTTGAGTAAATCTGTTCCCTACAATGAAATACTGCAAAAGTGCAGTGTAAACATGAAGCAACTGCAACTGAAAACAAGGCATTACCACTCCATCCTCCATTGCAGTGTGGATTTTGTGATATGTGTTTGTTTCTCTGTGTTCTGCACATATTGCTCTCACAGAATACACAGGCAGAACAATGAGGCCAAGGTGATACTGTAACTACGCTGGTTCTTGTGCATATTGAACTTTTAAAATGTTCACTGTGTAGTCCAGCATCTGACTAAGTGCATTTAGCTCCTGCGGGATTTTCTACCCTCTCCCTCAGGATAAGGCAACAATTCGGGGGAGAAATTTGTTCTGAACACAGCAATGAGGCATTTGCAGTCTTCTTTATACAACTGCTTTTTCAGTCTCAGCTTTATCAAACTCAGCAGATAAATAATATATGGCCTTCCCATTTCCTATGTGAGATCATGAGTAAGGAGGTGCTTCTTGACAGATGTCCAGTGAGTAGTTTCAGAAGTGATTTTTCAGTCAAATGTAACCATTATAGCTGTCTAGTCAATTTAGCAGTGGCATCTCAGTTTTCAAACTTCAGCCAAGTTCTCTCATAGCTGTAATTAAAGAAGTTCAGTTAGAACTTCCTAACAGGACAAAAGAGCTCTTTTTCTCTGCTTAAAATTACTTCAAGACAGTTTTTTCACCTTCAGAAAAATAAAGGTGATGTCTCTCAACCAGGGAAGGAAAAAAATCAAGATGTACTGATAGTTTGAAGAGAGGAATGTAAAATGAAAGTAAGTATGGCACAAATCCTAAGGTCTTTGCTTAGAATTATTACAGACATTTAGGTACAACTTCTTTTGGCATCCATGGGACATCAGTACTCTTTTAGTTCTCCAAAGGATTTTGGGCAGATCGTCTCCTACAGAATCAAAAGGCATTCCTGTTATTGAATAAAGATGGAAAATGAGAACAGTAAAAAGGCACTGGTAGAATATCAGTGCATACTGAGTTTGACCTAGATTATAAAAGTTTCAGTTACATTTGCTAAGAAGTCATATAACTGTATGTAAAAACACAAGCAGTACATCCACACAAATTACAAACTAAGAGTTACAAGCAGCTCTCATACCATCTCTAGCACCCTAAGCTGTAATTTGTAAGGAATTTAGACATTCCTTGATTTTTACACTTATGAAAATGTTAATTTTCTTGTTTAGTAGCAGGAGGTGTCAATACAGTAAAACACATTCTATCTAAAAATTGCCCACTTTAATATGGGTTGGACCATGTAATGTGAACTCCCTGCAAATGCCTAAATATACCATTCCATCATTTTATTAGTACATAAACTGTGCTTGATGCATTAGGATCACAGCAGAACAAAGTATGACCCATAGGATGACCCAAGAAACTATTTATGCTGGTAATAGACCATGTTGTCTTTTCGTAACAAAAATATGGAATACAAATTGTCTGAGAGGTAAAAAGAGCACACTGTATAGCTCTAGATGACTTAATATTAACACTTGGGCAGTATTAACATACTGCCTTGTGCTTCTGATTTACTGGAATAATATATTGCAGTATACTGCAAACTCTTGCCATTTTTAGAAATAGAAATTAAATTTATTGAGTAGGATCAAGTCCGGTAAATTCAGGACCAAATAAATCCCACACATTATCTGTGGATCTCTTCAATACACTGGTGAACATCAACTATTTAATGAGATCACACTTAGTTTGTCATCAGATTGCAAAACATTTTACCTAAACTGTCAGTAAATGTAAACTAAAATCAATACTGAATAAAATGAAAGATAATACTGAAGCTAATGATAAATTCCCTTCATCAGTAGGGACTTTTTCTTTCATTTTGATTTTCAGAAGTAAAATACTTTTTGAGCAACAGCCTGAACTACTCAGCTGAGAAGTGATCCAGTGACAACACTTTATGTATGGTGAGGTTCCCAGTAGCTACTTTTTTGACAGCTTTTGCACATTTTAGTTCAGAAATAGTTTGCGGTTCATGTAGTGGAATAAGTTCTTGTTCCTTTCCACTTAATGACCCTGGGGTTTCTAACAGTGATACCTTTGAGAAGAATGTTGTGGTTGAAACTTTCAATTGCTGTACTAATACATCTCTGGTACTTATTGTAGAACTACTGTGCAATTTAGGGGAAGACAGTAACAACTATTATTTTTAGCAGCCATCTATTTGCCAAGCAAAGTGCTGATGACTAAATAATTTGTTACACATGTACTGGTCCAGATTCTGCTTGTCTTTTGCAATCAAAGCTCTCCTTGATGCGTCTAGGAGAACTGAGAATGCAAGCATAGCCAATTCATTCCCCTAAACATTGAAGGACATGTTTTTCTACTTTTCTACCCATTGAGTATGAACATACCCTGGAAATAATATTCGTAGGACCAGTCACAGAGTAAAAAAACATTTACTGAAAGTGAAAAATTTTCCCTTAGATTTATACCATGCTTGTACAGGCAGAAAAAATATTAAAACTATGAATACTCAAAAAAAAATTAAAATAATGCAGTGAAAATCCACATTATCATCTAAAACCACGATGTCACAAATCCACTGCCACTCACCGGTCAGTATTTGAGCTCAGTAACTGATTGCCATTCCTTTGATCTCCGCCATATATCTCAATTTACATGTGCCAGTGGTCTCATTCACTCTTCTAAATGGTATCCAATGACTAAATCTAGGTCAGTAAATCAAACAATGCTTCCAGGAGCAGGAAATCAACTACCTCCACTATTAAACTGCCAGAAGAGCCCCTGGGATGGCTGTGTCCAAGGCCAGCTAGCAACCCCCAAGTAATTCCTGGGTGCAATTCTGGAAGAGGCCAGACACCATTGCAGTTTGGATGCATCCACCACGTTTTGGAGGACAAGAGAGTTCAACAGTAGAGATGCAGACCATTCAATGCCAGGTTGCTTCAGTACCAAAAATGGTCCTGCGTACATGGATTTACTTGTATGGGCATAGCCAGTGAGGACCACATCAGAGCACAGCCTCTGAGACCTCGCCCATGGTAAATGCAGTTATTTGACAAAAAAATTCAGGATACAGAATATGACAATCTGAATAGCATTGGCCACAAGCATGAGCTTTTTTGTATCACCAGAGAAGTACATGAAGTTTCAATAACCATCTTAATTCTCACTACAAGGGGTCTTTCACCAGAAAGCTCTCACACCCTGGCATCTGGGTTTGGGTTCAGGTCCTGTGATTCATTCACTAGAGGCAACTCCATTGAAGGAGTATCATGGAGATTTTTCTCCTCTAACCTCCAGATGGTTGCTATTATAGTTAGGGGTGCTCTAGCCATCAGCTCTCACTTCTGTTTCTATGATGCCAGTTCTTCAAGAGATGTTATAACTGTAAATGACAACACAGTATGGTTTCTTATGCTTGAGAGAGGCTGTTAAAATGTATATATTCACCATTTTTTTTCCTCTTGCCTGTGGAACTAGCCTAAAGACATATGTACAGTTTCTTTGGGTTTCCACAATAAGCAATTTCAGCACATAAGCTGTGTTCTTTCCTGGTCAAAGTTTCCATCTGCGGCTTACTTTCAGAAGCTGGAAGACAAGCAGTTGCTTTGCAAGGAAGGGCTGTTGACGTCAAAGTTGTGTTTGAGACAGGTCTGGAGTGCAGCTTGAGATTATAACTTCCTTTATACTTTGGCCCTTTTGAGAAAAGTTGTAGTTAGACAAAAAGCAGTTGATTATTTTATGTGGTTATAGAAGTGTTTGGGTTCCCTGGTAAGTCTGGATGCATAGCCACTCACAATCATCTGGAGATACTAAGATTTAAGACCTGGAGATGAGTGAAGCAGAAATTTCAAAAAATTACCATATGCAATTCATTTTGGTGTCCTTCAAAGATGTTAATTTCTACAGATCCTACACCAGCATTCTACTTACCCATCTCTAAGGACAGATCATGCATTTTTACATTCACTGCTGTCTTTTCCAAAAATTGCAGTTCCGTGGAAGAGCACATGAGTAATAAAAAAGAAATGCAGAGGGAATATTTAGTTAAAAAAAGAAAATAGAATTCATCGTTGGACTTACTTAAAGGAAAAGTAATGAATTTTTAACTCATACTTCCAGCACTGTCTCATTAAAACCCAGGTAGGTCTTGGTTGTGTATTTGCTTGATCTTCTCACAATGGTATTAATGTAACCGATTTTTTATTACTTAGGACACACAAAAAAAGTAGCAGGTGTGTGAAAATATCTGGTCAGAGACTATGTCCTTGAATTTCCAAGAAATTTGGATGTATGCTTATACAGTTTTGGAAAGACATATATTCACTTCAACTCTGTGCTACTGGCCTTTACCAAAAACTAGTGAGATGTGACAAAAGACCAAAGAAGTGCCTGCAGATATATTTCAGCATAAAAAGTAGCTTGTTAGGGAATTTGGGAAATACTTCCTCATGCTTATCAGCCTCCATACGGAAAATGAAATAAAATACATCCATTTGTATAGTAGCTTGCAAAGAACTATATCCTGAAGTGCATTGTATCAGCACCTCATACAATTTGTTATTATTGCAACTGGGCTGTTATAAAGCTGGGGCTACTTAAGCGTGGTGTGAAGTGTAAAGAGGGCAGATACCCCTCTGATTTCTGGCTGTGCACACATGGTAAGCAATGCAGAAGCTAATAAGGCCACGTTTGGGAAGCATATATGATCTCTTCCGTAGCTGCCTAGGGGATTCACCAACTGCCCTCAGGGTTTAATGCAGGCAAACTCTCTGTTGGACACTTGAATGGACCTTTATAGATGGAAGTCCCTTCCTTGTAACAACAGGGCCTCATCATAGAACAGGCAGGAAATTCAGATTATCAGTGGTCCATTTTCATCCTTAACCAGTATGGTTATCACTGTTAATGTTTTTGTGGAAGAAAAAGCTCTGCAACTTTTAGATTTGCCATTGTCAAATGTTTTATTTCCAAAGTGAAACATTTCTTTTGAATCAAGGAAACTTAAAAATTTGCCAATATCTGAGTCTTTTAACTAAGGACAAGATCAGGCAAACAATAGAAGGAGGGAAATGTTGGTGGGAGGGGGGTATCTATTTTTTGTGGTTGTTGTGCTGGGTTTTTTACTGGTAAGACAGAGAAGAGAAGACAATAGCTGCTAGAAAAGTGGAAGAGATCTGGAAAATTGCAGAGATAATGAAGATTATCTGCACACAACAGTTGTGAGTGGAATGTTACCATTGAGCATTCAACAGGAGTTTGTGCCATATCAGGTCATCTGATAGGCCCAGGGAAGAGAAGATCCAGAAATGTGTCTGGAGTCCACAGTGAAGTGGAGAGGCACACAATGGAAAAGAGGAAAGGAAAAACAAGATTTGCAGATACGTATTGATGAGAATACCTGAAAAACTGATCTGTGAGTGGTAACAGTAACCCATCATATGACCAGAAGGACAATACAGAAGAAAAAGGAGAATTATTAGTGTATTTCCTTCGTGGTAGAATGAAAAGGAGAAACAAAAGATGGAAGAGAAAGGAGATTATGTATCAAGAGGTAGAGAAGAAATATGGCAGAGATAGTCAATGGTCACAGCTTAAGCAGAAATCGTGATGATATTTAGGAGATCATCAGAAAGACCAAAAGGTGGAATGAGACTCAGAAAGCTGTGAGAATAGAAAAAATGGAATTTAAGATCCACACTAAGAAAAGGCAGCTCTGCCTTACAGAGGAGCCCTTGTTAAAGATTAGTAGATGTGCAATGGCAGAGAGCAGAAGGGTAGGACTAAAAGGTGAGTGCAGTCTTAGTTTCAAGCCTTGGAAGAGTAGGCCAGCAGGTAAAAGGATCCTTGTGGGACCAGAAAAAGTCCACAACCCATTCTTCACTTTGGGAGTGCAATGGCAAGGTTCCTGTTACAATAGATGTGAAATGATTGTATCATCTTAAAGAAAATATTCACAGGAGTGCTGTAAATCAAAGGACAAAAACTAGCCATGTGTTATCAAGCAACAACCACAGATCCATCAGAAGAATTTCTTAGAATGTGGACCAAATGTTTGTGAGGCAGGCAGATGGTCAGAGAGAAGCTGAATGACATTGGTGAGTTTTCCAAGATGTTCAAGGCCAGAAGATCTGGAACACAGGGACAAAATGTGAGAGATTTGGAAAATCCATTGTCCCAAAAGATCTCCTATCCCTCAGACAACCTACAAAGTCTGCCCATCACTCTTCTATCAAAGCACACAAATTAGAGGGCTTATGCCACCAGAAGATCATGATCCGAAAGCCAATGAAGACTAGCATCTGTTCTTGAAAAACCCTTGCGTGTATTAGTACAGATTTGTGATGCTGTTTTAAAAGTTGTTAACCTCTGAGTGATAAATACTGGAGTCTGTCTTTCAGAGACCAGGGCTTACAAACTGCAGTAAGGTCATAGATGCTACAAATATAGTCATTATTTGCCCTTTCACCAAAGAAGCCGTTGAATAAGTGAACTGTAAGAACTGTAAGAGGTTCTTTAAGAGCCCTGAGGATCATGGAGCAAGCTTACGAGTACCAGCCTGGGAGGCATTGGCAAGATACACAACATCTGTGTTCGGAGCAGATAAGACACACAGACCCTTGGACAAGCTGAGGTCTTTATTCTCTCCCACTAATAACATTCTCAATAGGGTGCAGGTGCCTCCTGTTATTTTGAGGAATTCCATCTAGCTTCTCCTGCCAGGACTTAAGAAGCCAAATATACACAATGTGCATCCACCCAGTGCATACTATTACAGCCTGTAATGGTTGCAGAATGGTTGTGGATTATTCACTGGGAAGGCTAGAGGCAAGAAGGCATGGTTTCCAGAGTCACTTGAATGCCAATATTATAAATACTATACATATGATGATGACCTGCTTTACCTTTTTGCAACATATGGGAAACTGGAGGTAATTTTTTTTTATTATTGGAATAATATCTGGATACTGATGAACTCATTAGCTGATCTGAAAATCTGGAAAGGGCTCCCAAAGGCAATGCAGGTCCTAGTTCAAGAGACTAGGGAAATTAGGAAAGTCACACTGGAACTTTAGTGTATAATAATTACAAATTTTTCAGGATCACTTTATGGTCAATAGCACTTTTATAGCACCTTTTGTTATTGAAATTCTTCACATTTTTTTCCTGCTTACTTTTTCTGCCTTCACTGAAAAGCATGAGAAGGACAAAAAGTGTTTTACAAAAAGCAACAACACCTGTTTTATTATATGAAAGGTAACACATATACTTCTTTCTCCTCTGCATATATACACCAAATAAATATAGCCCATATGGCACTCTGAGTATGTATGTGTTCACATTCATGCCACACATTGTTATCCTTTCAAGAAGTCACCTGCTAGCTCATGTGCTATTCTGCAGACTGAAAGTGCTCCTACTGTTGCAATACTGCACCGAAGAAGATGCTGATCTGTAGGGCAGATGTTATCCCTGATAAATTCTAAGTCTGGTAGTGTATAAAACATTGGTTTTTCTGCTGAATTAAGTATTGATTTAATTGGAGCTTTTTCTGCCTGCAATCTTGAGATCATGGAACACTATTTCTGAGGCTTGTACATATTGCTTGGTGGTTTGTAATATTTCAGTAATGTCTTGAGGCTTTCTGTTTCATTGCAATTGCATTTACAGCAATAAATTGTTCAACAAACACTGAATTTTATTAAACTGGCAAAATATGTGATAAAGAAAGCTAAACAAGCCCACAGTCAGCTGTGCCAAAAGCAAACAAGTGTTTTCTTTTAAATGCTAAAATAATGTGCAAATGAGGCTCAGCAAAACTAAAACGCAGAATAATTCCAAAACTGAAGTGTGTATAAAATTAAAGTTCAAGAGAATAGTCACACCATCCAGCTGCAGTTCCACTACAGAAGGGATTCATCATTCCACGTGTAAGGAAATCCTTAGCCATTTTTTCCTATCCTTGGCCACAGTGTATTGCTCCTTCAATACAGTTAACTTAACCGAGAAACTAGATCCCTGGCCCTGAGCTGGAGCAAATGATCCCCCTTTTTTTAAGCTCCTTTTGGGTTAATTTTCACCTGCCTATATTTACTGGTTGAGAATCAGCAAACAGTTGTACGAGCACAATTGAGGACACACTGTGTTCTCATGGATGAGACAATTGGTCTGGACAAGACAGGCAACTCTTTACACCAGCCTTGCTGCCTAATCTTATATGTGGCATAAGTATGGTCCTCCTAGAAGTGATGTCCTTTGCTTTTCCCTTTGCTTTCTACTTTCCCTTCCCATCTTTTCTCCAGTGAATAAGTGTGAAAGAAGAGGGGACAGCCTTGGCCTTGCAGTTGCTGAGCTTCTTCAGCACCCGTGAGATGACCGTCAGGGTTCATCCTCTGTTGGTCAGCAGGCAGCTCACCCCACAAAACCCCATGTGCTTTCCGTGTGAAATAAAAATAGGTCATTCTGTGTTTTGTTTTACATTAAGTACATACAGTTTCTCCTCCTTTCCTCTTGTATCCTGTCTTGAGTATTACAAAGCTACAGTTTGCATTTTATGGTTTTATCATGCCTACACATATGCAAGATAGGTAATTCAGAGGTGAACACTGGAAGGCAGAGCAACTGCAGTCATATCAGAAGGTAAGTTGTTTTCTTCTTTTTCACACAAATAATATAGGAATTCATAGAAACATGAAATCCATCCCCTAATGCAATCATTCCTATTTTTGTCTGTTCTTAATACCGTTCAGTGACAAAGACTCCATAATCTGCTCAAGCAGTCTTTTACAGCACTTAATTATCTTCACCTTTTTTTTTTTTTGTCCTATCTTGGTGGATAGCAATTTTCCTGTAAGCGGGACATGGTTATGGCTGATATAAAAGATCTCTCTCACTAGTCAGGGCTCCATTGCTCTCTTTCAAGATGATCATCTTGTTAGGAACATAAATATTTCACAGGTTCCTGGCTGGAAAAGCATGGTGGCACTTCACACCAGTGAAGAACTTTCTTCAAAGACACTCTTTTACACGTCTGGTGACTGCAAAATATATACATGAACAAAGGGGGCATGTTTATTTCCTTAACTCGCCAATTAGTAGATGTATAAAAACTTGCAAATGTCACTTCTTTAGAATGGTGAGAGAAAGGAAGAACATCACTGGGGTGAAGAAAGACGACCCTCAGGAGCTTTGTGTTGAGAACTTTAATGACTCATTCCCTAAGAGAGAGGGATTTGCTAAAAGCATTGTTTCCTCTTTCCCATTTTCAGAGGCTGTAGCAAGGCTCAAGCAAGGACAGGAGATACTCCTCTAGGGAGAATTCATCTAACTAAACATAGACATTGTCAATGAAGACATCTGCAGCTGGGCTAGTCCTCTTGATTCCTTTTACAGTTAATGGAAAGAAAGAGTTGCTTTTAGCTTGTGATTTAGCTTATGCCTCGGACACCTACTTTAGCATAAGATGCACCCCACAAATGCATAATTTGCTCCACTGACTATAAATTGAACCTGAGATAAATAGCTTGTATATAGCTTGTACAGCTTGTCTATATAGACATCTAGACTGTATGCATTTAAAATGAAGTGAGATGAACCCTTCTGCTGCTGACTTTTAACATGAACAGTTTCCATGGAAGGAGTCATATTATTTGCAAGCAAAATCACAGCCTTGTTTTGATTAACTTTTTTTTCTGAAGCTGCAGTCCATTAACACTCACTCATGCAGATTGTAATGATGTATTGTATATTCTTTTTAAATCTTATGTAACAGCTCTAGTGTGTAACAATGTCATGCTAATTAGAATCACAGTTTAGATTATTATGAGGCATTTTCTGCTTGGCTTGTGCTTTTAAAATGTTATTCCTCTCATTTGGCAGCCATACTGCCAAGGATGTGGCAAGGCGGGGGAGATGTGTAAATCATCCACTAAAGTTTCTATCCCAAATCAAAGTTAGTGACACCCCAGGAAAGTCAGAATCCTCCTTAACTCTGTTTTCATTATCAATCCATGAGAAAATTTCCTCCCCTCTTTGAAATTTTTCTTCAAAAATCAAGCAAAGAGGGCAGAAATTGAGACTGCCTGGTAGCTCAGGGTGCGGCTGAGACTGCCCTACCAAAAGCTCGGTGCTTGCTGAGGGATACTTGTTATTGCAGTGTCCATGTTCTACCACTGCTCTTCTAGTCTGCTTCTGCCTCCAAAAAAGCGCCAGGCTGAAGAAGAACTGGATGAAACAATCAATCAGTAGATTAGCATTCTGAGAATCAGCAAGTATCTAACTCAGGTTTTTGTAGTAGGGTATGTAGTCAAGGCATTCTTGACCCTCTGATGAATTTCTTTTGACTCCCAGTTGAGCTGTTTCATATGTTTGGTGTACTCATGGCTCTGGTAGAATAAAAACACAGGTGAGGAGGCTGCTGTCAATACTGATGTGCATTGCTACTGTAATGGTGGTGTTCACTGTAGCTCCTCCAGACATGCCCTGTCCTTTGGATATGGACTCTACTTTTCTAACCAGTGACTTGGAATGTGAGAGCAATTAGTTGGACTGGTAAAAGAGCAGCTAGCTGGCACTGTGGAAACTCATAGAGGTTAGCCAAGCAGCCTGGAACAGTTTGTAAGGAAAATGAGGGGTTAAATGACAAATAACAAGGTATACATTGCCACTAAGCTTCTAAGAAGGCAAGGCAGGAGAAGGGCTGAAATACTGAGAAAAATTAATGTTGAAGTTTGACACCTCACAAACTTACCCTAATTGCAGCAGGACCTGGCAGTGTATGTTGTGAGTAGCGCATAAAACAAATGTGTGTGAATACTGAATAGCAAGATGGTTAAAACCAGGAATAAGGACTTTCAAATTGGACAATTGGATTGTGCATGAATGGGGGGTAAGTCAGTCCTTTGTTTTGGTTTAGGGGTTGAGGTAAGTTACATCAGCTCCCTGTATTTTGATTTTCTCATCTCTAATACTGAGATAAGAAACATGTATACAGAGACTTCTTGTTTTCCTCAGTATGAGGAGACGCCTTGCTCAAGGAACAGCATGGAAGTAATTTCTGCCTCCGCTGAAGCGCAAATGGATGAGCTACCACCAACAAGCTGTCACCATCATTTTGCCTAGGCAGGTACAATAACCAGTCCCTGTTTCCACAACGGTTTACCTTTCTTTTTAAGGGTAGAAACACAAACCACCGTATCCATCAATAAAACATGCCACCCTACAAAGAGATCGTTTCCCCTCCAAGTCCAGTGATTGTCCTGACAAAATCATCTCAGAAACATCGCAAACATAATGAGATGTAGCTGAACACAAGGAGAGAACTTGCAAAAAGGAACAAAGTTAATAAATAAGGATTGGGGGAAAGCACAGGAGAATTCTTTGTGAGACAGACACGTGGTTCAGAAATGAGATTTTTAGATGGTCAGGATGTCAGGAGGGCGTTAAGAAAACATTCTGAGAGCAGACTTCAGCCCGGGGAGAGCGCTGTAATTCCCTTAACTTCAGTACAATTTATTTCAAGTCAGTCAAAAAAGACCCCAAATGTATATGACACACTACTGCAGCTATGAGGAGATGAGTAACCGTGCTGGGAGCTGGAGAGGTGAGTGCAGGAGGGAACATCCAACCCGCCTCGGCCGCAGGCCTACAGACATACAGCCGCCTGCGGTGTCCCCCACCACCCCTGAGGGAAGTCCACGGGACCTCCTCGGCTGCAGACCCCCGGCCCCGAGCCCTCCCTCGGGCTCATCCCCGTCCGCTTCCCTGACAGCCGATGGCTCGGGAGCGCGGGCACGTCTGCTGCCCCAGGAGAGGGGCCCTCTCCAGTCCCGCCGCTTCTCGTCCTCGTTTCTTGTGCAAGAGAGAAGTACTCATCCCGGCAGGCACTTGTTTCTTCTGCCCGGCCCGTAGAGGGGGATCGCTGCTCCCTACGAGCAAACACGAGACTGCCGAGCCCTGCAGGCCTCCTTCAGGAGAGCGGGGCATTCGTGCTGCCCAGGGAGCAGACGAGGAATCGGATGAAAACTGTGGCATTAGGTGAGCCAGTAACTGGCACGCATTGCTCCCTCCCGCGCCCGGCACCGCTGCCAAGCAGGACCGGGGCGGCAGGGCCTGACTCTGCCCATCTCCCAGCAGGGCTGGCCCAATTCTCGGCATCCATCAGGAGGACGAGGAGGCCGGCAGGCAGGCGGGGTCCCAGGCCAGCCCCCGGCCGTGCCCCGGCCTGCCGCCCCCTCCTCAGATCCCCACCTGCCCCCAGCAAAAGGCTACTCCTCACCGCAGACTTGTTCACTTCAGCTGTAGGAAGTAACTGCTTCCAGCACCAAATTTAAGCAACATATGAATGTATTCTTACATTTAATTAATGCCCACAGGATCTAGTATAAGACTCTGTGAAAATTCTTAATTAAGCACGCAGAGAGCTGTCTTTGGGGCAGCAGTTTCAAGCTTGTATGTACTCAGCTGGTAAACGCTAAAACTGAAGCACATACTACCTTATCATATGAGCTCAGAAACTTGGATCTGTGGTGTTTGCTCACTTCACTGCCATTTTAAAATCAATCTCAGGAGGCTCTCGGGATACTTTTTCGAGTATCAAGCCATAGAGGAAGTGCTGTTCGACTTGCTTAAGGATTCTTAACGTTGTCAATTCATCAAGTTGATTTATAGTTCTTGTTTTCCCCAGCTTTACGAAAGCGTCTCCTCTTTGCCTTTTTTCATGGCACGCTGATGTAATTCTGGCATGTTCTCCATTTGCGAGTGTCAATGGCCAGGAAGATTTATAGCTTAAGGGTAGAAAACTCCTCTGGCTATGATCTCCTCTTGTCCTTTAGTTTAGGAGTCAGAAAGAAGGAATTAATTTTAAATTGTCTGTAAATACTAATGCTGAATTAGAAATTCAGAATGTTACTGCTTTGCTACGTATGTTCCAATATATAATAGTTTGTGCTAGTCAAAATGATGAGGAAAAAACCTCCAAATTTTTCAAGATGACCTACAAAATTTTTACTTGGGTTTCTTGTTTGTAGTGATGCTGTGATAAAACTTAAAAGCATGTTAAAATATTCTCCTCTATATATTACCCATCATAGTAATTCCCTTAAATCAAATTTATTCATTTATTTTCCTACTTATTTTTCTTTCATGTTGGGAAATTTTAAACTTAATGTAAGAAAATATCTGAAGCTCCAATATTAATAAATGAATGCCGAGTAGGATCAGGCTTAAAGGCAGCTACATTAAAGCACAGAGTCCTTAAGTTGCATGATTCAAATTTCTTGAGCTTCTTGTATTTTTCATCCACTAATTTATCTTCTGGGACTCATCTTCACCATCGCTACACAAGTTAATATTATCTGTAAATGCTTCATACATAAAATGAAGTTTGTCCATACTCCTGCACAGTGGGAAAGTGCATCTTAACAAGCAAATGATTAATTTGGTTCACACAGAAGACAAATTACCACTTCATTCATTCACAGCATACACATGTACATTCCTCCTTGTGCCACAACTGTCCCGTTGTTTTCTCCCATCCCCTACTTGAAGGATGCCACCACTGTTACATTACTAAACTAACTCCCCAACATTACTGAACTAAAATAGGTTCTAGATCCTATTAGGTGATGAGCCCAAATATCTCTATATGCCCAGTATCTCATGCACAGGACACAGAATTCCATGCTTTGCTATATTGGTAAGCTGTAAACTAAATTACTATGATGTTCTTCATCTTTGGTAGATATCACTTCTCAGAACCATAATTCTGACCGAATTATTATTGAACTGACCGAAGGGTTTCATAATAGAAGAGAAAGGTTTTTTAATAGGAAACTGAGCAAAAAAGGATCTGGTTTTTTTTTTTTTCGTTTTCATTTGGTAGTATGTAGAACTAGCTGTGCTACCTACAAAAAGCTTGTGGTGAGTTTTCTGCACTTTTAAATAGTCCCCTCAAAACACCTTGCATTTGCCATTATTATGTGAGATTTGGATCACTACCTTTCCAGTCGGTTCCTGCGGAAGTGGCACAAGAACAGAACATGACAGATCCAGAAAAGAAATTTCACGACTATTCCCTTTTTAAAGCTTTTTAAGCTGTATTAGCAAAACACTTTAACATTTGAATTAAGTGATGGAGCTCCTTGGCATTAGAAAACAGCTTTCAAGACCACTGTTTTGTTTCCAAGAAGAAAAAGCTTAATAACAAAACCATTTCTGTTTCCAACTGTAACAGTATCTGGCATAATGGGATATTGTAACAATAATTCCCATCTCTTGGTGAGTGTGGATGGCTTCCTCCTCCACAGTAAGAGCAGACGAAAGAAGTAGAAGGGTCAGTTTTGAGCTCGGCAGAACACGGCGTATGTGGTTTTAGGCAAGTCGTTCAAGACTGCGTCCAAAAAAGGCAGCAGGCAACACTCAACAGTGCGTAACTTCAGGATCCAGTCTCCTCTTACAGTGCAGGTGGAGGGCTGCATGTCTTGGGAAGCAATCCAGCATAACCAGGGAGCTGCCTACATCTAGCTAGGAGAGAGATCAGAGTTATCACTGTGAATGGAACTAGACTGAGCGCCTGTGAGGTACCACCTCCCGCCTCCTGCTGAGACAGAAAGTTGTGGGCAGGTGCAGAAGCACAGAGGTAGATGTCCAGGGAACTTAAAAGTCCGAACCCCTCCTAAACACTTCAAACATATGTTTCTTAAATTTCAGTTCCTTCAGCATTAGGTGGCAGCTGACAGGGCTTTTAAAAGGATCAAAATTTTGGATTTATATGCTTAAAAGTTCCGTCTGCGTCCCACATTAGGCATTACACCTAGCTCAGCAATCCAGCAGTACTGAACTCTGCAAGCTAATTTCACCTTTTACCTCAGCTGTCAGTGTTACCCAGTAATGTACAGAGCAGGTCTTTGCTAAATCCTTTATGGATCTGGCACACAACCATTCTGCATTCATTCCTTTACTTGTAAAACAGGAGTATTGCTCCTGTAGTAGGACTTACTGTCTAAAAGTAAGGGACTAAAAGGGGACTTACTGTCCCCTACTCATAGGAATACTACAAGAATAAATAAGTGTTTTTGGAAGTGTTCAGATAATACAGACACTGGTATTTTAAAATTACCTGCAAGTACAGTTGCGCTATACAAGGTCTAAAAAATTCAGTGACTCAGAAGATCAAAAACTGCTTTCAAGGGAAGAAAAATCAGGCATACACAGTCTTTCTAGACCACTATTTGAATTCCAATTGAGGCCTTTTAGCTGTCTAAGTCATTACATGTAATTACACTGTAGATTGTATTAAGAATTAGTAGTTTATTCTAATACAGAGGAAGCGACACAATAAATACAGACAGAGTTTTCTCGATACTAGGGTACCATTTGTTGATGGAGCTAGGGGATTAATTTTGAGTAGGGAGCCTGAGGTGTTTCCCAGGAGAGGACTTGTCAGAGTTGAACATCAGGCAAGTAAGTTTCTGGTGATATTTTCTGAAAACCATTTCCGTTGTTAGAATACATGAAGTTAATGATCCATCGCCATTCTTCTAACATCTTCAGCGGAGATACATGTATTCTTGAACAACTACACAGTATTGACATTGGGAGCCTTCTTTACTAAGAAACCCTTCATCTCCGCGACTGGTGGTCTGCAGAAGCCACAGTGTTGGAAAACAAGTGGTGGAGAGGAGACAGAGGTGGGCATGGCCGGCAGCGGGCCCCTGGCCCTGCTCTGGGCTGTAGGCCCCCTCAGGGCTTCTCCGACTCGTAGCCAGAAATTTGCCACCGGTGGTTGGCTGCACCTGGGGCGGCTGGAGCAAACGCAGAGGAACGGGTGGTTCATCCTTGCTGGTTCATGCCCGTCTCCAGGCGCCCGGGGGCACGAAACGCACTGGCAGTTTGCAGGCTGAAAGCAAACCGGCGCAGGGGCCTCCTCACGGGGCGCGCATCCCAGGCGCAGGGCTTTGCGCCACGCGAACTGGGCACGGGGAGTTGACGTGGATGATAACACGGGAGAAATTAACCTGCAGCCCGTAGTGCCACCTCCGGTTTAGGCTCTTCTGCGCGTTTTAATGCGGCACCTAAGCCAGGCCTCGCTGGCCGGAGGGTGGGAGGAGGCCCCGGCGGGCCTGCGCAGGCGGGCGGCGCGTCCGGCGGGCGGCGCGTCCCGCCGCGCCGGGCCGGCCCCGCCGCGGGGCGCCGCCCGCCCTGCCCGCCAATGACGGCCGGGGCCGTCACGGCGGCGCGTCACGCGGGCGGCCGCCAAGATGGCGAAGGTGTCGGAGATGTACGACGTGACTTGGGAAGGTAACGTCGCGGCCAGACGGCGGCCTCCCGGCCGGGCCCGGGCCGAGCGGCCGACCCGCCCACCCCCGGGCGCGGGGTGGGGGCGGCGGTGGCCGCAGCCCGCGCGGTGCCCCCGGAGCCCCGCTGCGCGGCGGGCCCGGCGCAGGCCGGCGCCTGTGCCCCGGCGGCCGCTGCCGGGCGGTGGCGGCACCGGCACCGCTTCCCGGGCGGGGCCGGGGGGCGGCGGTTCTGGCAGCTGCCGGGCTCCTCGGGCTGCGGGCGGCCGGCCGGCCGGCGCAAGCGGGGCGGCGCCGCCGGAGAAGCGGCGTCGGCGAGCGCTGCTCAGCCCCTCGGGGCCCGCCGGCCCGCCGGCTGCGTGAGGCGCGCGTCGCCCAGCGAGGGCCCCGTGCCTGCCCCCGGTGCGCGGCGGGGGGAGCTTCCCCAGCGCCGCTGCGGGCCGGGGCCCTCCAGCCGCCGCCTCCGCTTTGTGGGGACGGAGCCCCGGTTCCCCCGAGGGCGGCGGCGGGGGGTTCCTCCCCCCCGCCCCGCTTCCCGACCCCCCCCAAAGCGCTGACACAGCGCTTACAAGAAAAAAAGGCCTCTTGGTTGGGTCGGCAGCTTGCGTCCTGGCTCACCTTTTGGAGCACCTGAAAATTACCTGATGCTTGCCTGAAACGTGATCATAAGCGTTTGTGGAGGAACTCCCAGAAGCTCTGAAGCGACATGCAGGCTTTTGGAAATCCTGCTCCCCAGATCTTTGTAGCTTTCATATCTGTTTGATCGTAACGATTATTTATTTTTCATATAACAATACTTTCTGAGGTTTGCCTGACACCCTCGGTGGCTTTTCTCATAAGCAGTATGTGTTCAAATGTGAGTTCATACAGCGCTCGAACCCATTACAGCCTCCTATCAGGACTAAATTAATGCTTCTCTGTAATTTGGCCATAAAGGGGGAACCTTTAGCTAGGCGGTCCCATGCATTACGAACGTTATACAGTAGAGAAGACAATGCGGAGAGAAGCTGTGTGATCTTTGGTTTTTTTTAATTTATTTACTGCTAATCTGTGAAGAAATAATTGAGCAATAGAATAATTCCCTGAGCATAGATTGTTGGTTAGTTTGGTTTTGTAGTATGGGGATAAGAGGAAGAACGTTGCGTGGGATGTATTGTAGCAGATGCCAGTAACTTGCCCATCAGAAATAGTGCCCGTGCTGTGTTTTCTGCACCTTTTTCTGTAGGGTTCTGAAGCAAAACAAAATGGAATTTGAAATATTCAGTCTTCAGCTCAAATTGCATTGATGTCAGAAAATGCTTTAGCTGGTATTGAAGAAAATAGTGCTGTAACTGAATGATTAAGGATGAAGAGGAGGGCTTTCTTGCCATTGTCTCTGGTGGTCAGTTTATAGGCAGTTTTGCTCTGATACTTGGTTGCATCAGCATGATATCATTAGGCTAACTTAGCACTTTAGAAAAAGCTTGGTTGCCCGTTCTTTTATCTCTCTTGTGAGGAGGTATAGCGCTTGTGAAGCTCAGCTTGGGTAGAGAGCAGGCAGGCCACTGTATGGGAAGGGAAGTTGTATGGAGCATTACTGGTGCCATTAGGCTTTCCCAGAAGTTGCTCTAAACCAGCTTCTGTAAAGAACTTTTCTAGTTTTTATTTTGCTTGAACATACATGGTTACAAAAAGCAGAGATGTAGGGGGTGTTTTCCCTCCTCTTGTTCTCAGGTGTCAGTGATTGTGAAGAGAGACGAGATTTTTCACAGGATAGGTAACATGCACTGTGGATATGTTTCTGTACATTTAGCCCTAGATAGTTTTGGCTGACAGTATTGCAAAGTTGTGTCTTTGTCCTCTAATGTAAAGGCCAGGTACAGGATGCTAAAGCTTACTGCTTTTGGACTTGGCTAATTCATACTGAGGTGAACATTCTACTCTTAGAAATAACCTCCATATTCTACTTCCAAGAGTTTTGATTGACATCTGTGACATTGTGCTAGGTGCATGGTTTTGCATATGGGTTTGTTGAATGAGAAATTTTTGGGGACCAGCGGGGGACTTTTATCATGGGTGGGATGATCCCAGCAGCATTGTGACCTAGTACCTTGGACGCAGTTCTAGGAATTTAATGTATCTCATCTTGAGTTTTCATAGAAATTAAGCATTTTAGACAACCAGGTGTATAGTTGATATTTATCTGAAAAATGTCCTTTATATACTCAGTCCTTTGTAAACAAGATGGTTTTTACTTGCATATTTCTCAAAGAACTGATTGGAGGTTAGGGAAAAAGAATAACATGAGACAAATGAAATACAGTTTCTACCTTGCTTCGCTTTTCACTTGGGTTCTTTGTGACAAAGGTAGGAGTTTTAACCATGACTAAATTTTATGTTAGATCAATGCGTTTTACAGATGGTTAGGAAAGATAACTGAAAATAACTGTATTTTCTACTGTTGGAGCTATCTTTATTTTTCTTTCTTTACTTTGTCTGCTGCTATGTCTTGAGCTTTAAAGTGTATTTTGAAAATACCGTAAAATGCTTTATAGGATGAAATTAACAGTCTGTATATGTGAGGCCATTTTCTTGCAAATGTATGTATTGGGGAACATGATATATAACAAAGAGAAAATCCCAAACGAATTTAAAACCTGAACACTTCTATCTTTTAATGTCTCCAGTCATTTGAGTCCATTTTAGATGACAAAATTTCTTCCTTCCTGTGACTTAGAAACTGAATTCATATTTAGGTTGTATAGAAAGACTGTAGGAAATGGAAGACAGTCTAATGTTTTATCTCTGTCATAATCTGTGTGCAATTAAGTGTTGGTGAGGTGTTTTCGTTGTGTTCCATGCTGTGTTTCCTTGCTTTTAGGTATTCCTAATTTTCAGTTGTAATCAAAGGGGCAGATCACTTTACTCTGGATTTTATATATGAATTTGCAGGGTTACAACAGGCAAAGGTGAGATGCCGGGGCATTAGTTGAGGCCACTTTGAAAGCTGAGTTGTTATGGTTAGAGACAGCATCCGCAGTGCCCAGCTGAGCTGCCTTTGCCTCCGCTTGCACTTGCAAAGTACTAGTTAGGCATCCGGATAAGGCCAGGGGTCTGGAAACCCGCAGGGAGCAGTTTGCCAGGCCATTGCACACCCTGTGCGTTTAGGTAAGCTTGTTGAACTGGTGGATTTGTGAGGTTTTTGGCTTGATTCCTATTTTGGAAGATGAGAGTGGGTGGAGCTGAGGTGTGGTGGAAGATTTGGTGTCTGTAACAGAAGAACAATGTACAAATGAGCTCTAGAAATATAATGGTTATGGGGTCCCTGAGTGACTGCTGGTGGCAGCAGTTGTTACATGTCAAGGTAATGTTTTGGAGTATGCAATGTATGTCTCTAGTAATAGGGGTAGCTTCCTTTATTTCAGCGGGTGCTTTTAGATATCGAGGACTTGAAAACTATGATCCAGCTAAACAATCAAAGTATAAGTAATTATAGGAGGATCACTTCATATCTGGTTGCTCAAGCCAAATTAACTGACACTTAACAGACACAAAAATAAAACACAGGTTATTTCTTTTGGCTTGCTGTAGGCTGCTTGCATGTTTTTTGGGAACAGCAAACATTGTGGCAAGTGCATCTGCTCCTTTGAACTTGTAATGTTTTGATTTATATGTGCAAAGCTTGGTAATTTAAGAGAATTTAGGACTGAAACAAATATAACAATTGCTCAGGACCAGCCTATATATGTGACAGGAGTAATTGTAGCTGAAACTAGACATGTCTTTAACATTTTTTTTCTAAAATCTCCAATTGCTATTGCCCAACCTTGTATTATGTGCTGTATGTAGATTTGCCTCCAAGACTTAAATTATTATTGGCTGACTTTTGATAGCTTTCTTAGTAAACAATTCATTAAGTTTGACAACATTGTGAAAAGTCTTGTGTAAATTTTACTGCAGTTTTTTTAGCATTTTCTTTCTTCTACCTTAAAATTCATTATTTCTAAAACTGATGAGCCTCCTGATAGATTCACATCAATGAGAACTTTTTTTTTTTAACTTTGTTTTTTGGTCATCAGCTGATATACTGTTATACTGTTCTGCGTCGACAGTTTTTTTCCATCGCTGTAAATGCTGTGCTTGGGTGATGAATGGTAGATGTGTGTTCTGTTAATACATAATTCAGACACTATTCCATTTGGAATCACACTGGAATGGAGGCATTGATAATTTCCAAGTAAATGAGTGGATGGAAATCAGACAGCTTATTTATTTTTATGTGTTTAGCTTGTCGGCTTTTGTGAATGTTTCTGTTCTCTCACATTCTTGCTGTCTAACTTTGAATATCCAGGGACCATCATGTGTCTAGAACCGTTTAAATTTACCCATGCATATGAAATGTAACCCTGTGGTGGTTTTGGTTGAATTTCAAAATACAAAATGTAGCACAATAACAGTCTTATGAGCAATCTGAGATCACTTCAGGTAGATGGAAGAAAGCTCAGTGTTTAATTTTTATCTGTCAGTTATGTTAACTATGCATTTTGAAGAAAAACTGACAGTGTTTAGATCTATTGTTGGGTTTGTTTTTCCAGCAGTTGTAAAGTTTAAAAAAAATATTGGCAACAGTTGTCATGGTACCTTCATGTTAGTAAAGCTACTGTCTTATTAATGAAAACTATTTTCCTTAAGTTTCCTCAAAATCTGTTCTTGTATGTGGAACGTCTACACGTATATAAATGTATATAGGTATATAAAATCCCATTCTTAGCAATTTCCTGATCCAGAGGATAACTAAAACCTAGGCTAGGTAGTGCTCTTTAGCTGACTGAGTATGCCTGCTGTCTTGGAGATCTGATCCATAGTAAATGTACTCTTGAAAGAAAAATCCTAGTGCTAAAAGAAACTGTCTTTTCTATCTTACCTAGATAGCGATAATTTTTATACCTTCGGGTACTTCTGTGGTGTAGAAAGCCTTCACTTTCATGTCTGCTTTTCTTGTGGCTCCTTTCTGTAGGAGTGTGTAGATTCTTTTGAGAGTGGAAGTTCACAGCATTTTGCTTACAATGATAAACGTGAGCAGTGGTTGAGTTCTCATAGTTTTTCTAATACTAAGAGTGAAAATTTATTCACCTGGAGCAGAAATGCAATTATACTACTGTTTGTAAATATGAATTTGAAACTAATTGGGAGAAATCTCTCGTAGCCTATTTTTCCTAACCATGGGTAATGTCTGTTAAATTTATCATTTATTGGATAACTAGGTATAAGGGGGTCTTACTGCATATGTTACTAACCTGAGAGAGTGCAAACTTAGAAATTGAATCGATTATATTAAAGCATGAACGTGGTTTGTGTATATGGTTTCAGAGGTCTGGTACACCTATCTGTTCTCTAGTAGCTTCTAATATTAGTAGAAGTTACTTTTTTAGATCTATTGCTCTCTAAACCCATTCTTCATATGCATATTTTTAAGAAATAAAATTCAAATTCCATTACTATCTGGAAATCTCAATATTTTCTTATGTTTTTCTCCCCTTTGCCCCCAGATATGCGTGATAAAATGAGGAAATGGAGGGAAGAAAACTACCGAAACAGTGAACAGATCGTGGATGTTGGAGAAGAGTTAATTAATGAATATGCATCTAAACTTGGAGATGACAGTAAGTAAACAATCATTATTTTTAAAACTTCCATTCTCTGATTTTGTTTTCTCTTTTCAGATTCTATTTTGTATGTCTGTGTTCCCTTTCTGTATCTGCTATATTGCTGAAATATATATTGCTTTCTTAGTCTAATAGGCTTCCAGAATTCCCAGATTTTATTTCTTTCCCAAATATAGGCTGCAGTGAAAACAGATGGAAAAATTACCTCCTAGAACTGTTAGTTTGCTGTGTTAGTAGTTAGACCATTATGTGAAAACTTAGTGTGAAACGGTTATTTAGCTGTCATTTGGCTGATTTTCTGTTCTTCAACACTGTGGCAAAAATTGAGAAGTATCTTTTTATAACAGAGAAAGCTATTCCTCAGTCAGGTCATACATACTGCAGAAATTAATATTAAGGCTGCTTTTATTACAACATTACATTTGTGATATTATAGTTGAAGGTAAGTCTAAGTTTCCACTATTCATGAAATTATTATTTTCAGGGGATTTTAACTGCCTTACACTAATTTCAGTAGACAAAAGCTTGGATATAACATTTTTTTACTAAAAGAGAATTGTTTAGAAACATGCCACAATACAATAACGCTCTCTATTATAAGCATAAAATAAAACAAAGTATAACAAAGTGCTGTCAAGATTGTATAGGTTTGCATATTAATCTCACACAGGTTTTTATTTTAATGCTCATTCTTTCTTCTTTTTCCCTTTTTTATAATTCAGGTAATTTAATACAGACATTCTTTAATACATTTCTCTTGTAGTTCTTTCATTTTATTAACTTCTGCTATATAGTCACAGTGGATTTTAGCAGCCACAGCAGTGCATTGTATTTACTAATAAAAGTTACAGTATGCCATATGATTAACTTTGTTCAGCTGTAGTTAGTTAACTTTAATTTTATATACCTAACGTCATACGGTGTTCCAGGAATTAAAATCTACATAGTCATTTCAGAAGGACACTTTGCCTCCCTTTCTTGTCAGGTGAGGAATCTTTCAGTATTGGGTTTGGAGTTCTGCAGATAGGATTCGTTTTATATAAATGCTTTGCTCTGGTTCTGTCTTGCACCTTCCAAGCTGTAATTCTGTTCTGGAGTTCTTTCTGTTGTAAGGAACTTTGCCACTGCAAATGTTGTACTCTTTTGGATATAAATACATGGATAATCTACCCAAAATATCATGTATTGAAGATACCTCTATGCATAGCAGTGAGTCATGAAGTGCGTTTGGAGATTCAGTGTCTGCAGAAGATACTGCACTGTGAGGGGGTCTTATACTGTAACTCTGAGGAACGTGCTTGTTTTTAGACTACATGGGTAGGCTTAATACACCCACCTGCAAGAGAGTTGTGGTAGGTTCCCTCTGCTTTAGAAGAACTTTGAGAACTAACCTTGATTTTATTTTCTTCTTACCATGTTGCTAGTAATTTATGAGAATTGTATTTTAGTAAGAAATTGTTGAAGAGCTTGATATTCCTCTTGAATCTTACCAATGCCTTTCTGAAATGCTTTTGTCAGTAATACAGGCTGAGACGTTCCTTTCTTTTCAGTGTTGAGTTTGTCCTTCTTTTCAAGATGTATGCATTTTATGCTTTTATAGACTTGACATTCAGGATTTATTAGATAAATTACCTGTGATGTTCCTCATGTTCTTAGCCAATGCATAAAAGTAGATGAAATTAATTTACATATTTGCATTCTGTTTATTTTTTTTTTTAAAGTAATATCAGAAGCAACTATATACCGTTTTAAAAACAAACAACCAAAAAAACCCACAAACTTCTACAGTAGACGTAGAATTCTTTCTTGAGTAGCCGTGGAAGGTGAATGAGTTGTGTATGATGAATGTTAGTCTTGTTGCTTCATGTGTTTTCAGAAGACATCTGGATATTACAGTGGCTAACTTCACAATGCATATAGAAGGGAGAATAATGAATGCAATGGGGTAAATTATTTGGGTATCTTGCCTCCTCAGGCAGAAGACATCCAATGTAATTGGTGAACAAAAAATTTATTATTATTAGAGTTTTTAAAATAACTTACTGAATAGTCAAGTCTAAGGGGCAGGGATACTATTATCCACATTGTAATTTTAATGAAAAGTTGGGATTTTCTTAGGGACAGTCAGTAGTCCAAAGCTATAGAGTTGGACTTAAAGTAGAGGAGTAAGACCTTTGGCTTTTTATGTTGTTTTTTTTTAAGCTTGAACAAGAAAGCCCTAGTACAGATTAGAAAAACAGATCCCTGTGGACTGGTTACTTGACTCTCATACAAGTGTTCTTTTGCCTAATATCTGACACTAACCTGTGCTAGGCTTAAAGCATCAATGTAGAAGTTTGATCGAATGGGGAGAGCCATTTCATAAACTAGAAAAGTATCTTATTCTTAGAATTTTTTAAAAAAACATCATATATAGTTTATATCATGGATATATGTTCTCTGTATTTTGTCTGCATCTATGTATGCATTTTTACGTTCGTGGAAAAAAATGTATATGTTATATAATAAAAACAGAATATATGTCTTATAGTTCCAGTGGGGAAGAGGGGTTACAGGCAAATTAATGCCTGTTTCTCTTCTTTTGTATACTTAGCAAAAAATAGTATTTTCTTTAAAAAATAGTGCAAATTCATAGCATAGAAACTATTTTTAAAAATGAGAGGGCCTTTGTTATTGTTATTTTATATTTTATTTTTATTTTATATTTTTATTTTCAAGACATTTGCTTCTGTTTCAGTTCTATGAATTATTGAGTGCACCTGATTGTATTTACATGACTTCAAAACACTTAGTACTTCTAAACTCACATTACGTGCTTCCCTCTACCATAACCTCTCTTTTCTGAAGCTGATGTAGCTACAGTGTTAAGTTCTTTATATTCAAGAACCTGGTAGGCCTAGAACAGAAATAACGTGATCTGTCATTGATTTAGAGAAATTGTTCAATGCCAGGAAGATGACATTTGTAGGACTTGCAGCAGCGAAACAGTTAAGGGAAATTTATTTTCTTTCTAGCCCAAGTGTCTGTTCTTCAGGTCTGATCAGAGAGCAAGTCCTAATGGGGATCTGCTTAGAAGACTGCAGCTATAATGTTAGGAAAAGCAGAGAATTAGAGCTTTTTTGCCTCTCAAGATGTCAAAAGGTACTTTGTTACTAAAAGCAATAAAATTGCTTAAATGCGTTTTTAATTAATTCCAGCAGTTTCTTAAAATGTCTGTTTCAGTAGTGATCCACAGGAGTAGAAGGGGAAAAATACACAGACAAAATTCATTAATCTTATTTACGTTGTAGGTGTTTCCCATTATCTTAAAAAATAAATTATCTGCATTTAATGTCTCTTTTGTGTCCAGTTTGGATAATATATGAACAGGTGATGATTGCTGCCCTGGACTGCAGTCGAGATGATTTGGCATTGGTAAGTTTTCAAGTTGACTTTTCCCTGAAACCTTAAGTTTTCTTCCTGGGTATCTCTTCTAGATAGTTCTTTGGACAGCTATAGGATATTCTGAACTCCATAGCTTGGACTTGTAGAATATCTATCAAGAAATACACTGCTGGGAAGAAACTGCCTCCACCCACCTTCTCTAATCTGTAACTTTTGTTTAGACAGATCATGTCTCTTCCAATAGCCATGAAAATATTTACAGCTACTCTGGTGTGGGCTAAATGTCAAGAATAATACTGAAGTTGCCATATTGTACAGAGAGTGTTTGTTTATTGAAAACTTCTCAATTTTATTGGTTTTTTTGAATGTTTTGAGGTAAAATGTCCTGTCGTGCATTTCATATTATATGTCATGTTGGCTATCGTCAAAGAAAGTAATTGACATATTGGAGCAAGTCTTCAAGATGAATAAAGAGCTGGACTGCATAATGTATACAGAAAGGCTGAGAGATCTGGGTTTGCTAAGTCTTGAGAAAGCTAAGAAGATATTTTATTGCTATCTTTGAATATGTACTAATGGGAAGGTATAAAGAAGACAGAGTCAGATTTTTGTAGATGTGCAGCAAAAGACAAGTGCAAGAGACGTAAGCTGCAACAAAGGAAATTCCAATTAGATATCAGGAATAAGTTTTTAACAAGGGGGTTAATGAACACTTTGGGACAGGTGTCACAGAGAAGTTGTGGAATCTCCTTTGGAGATGCTCAGAAATGGATTGGAATATGGTCCTGCACTCACTTGGAAGCTGGCTGTGTTTTGAGTGGGGATTTGGAGCAGGTGGCCTCCAAAGGTCCCTTGCAATCCAAATTATTCAGTGATTCTTGATAAAAATACTGCGAATGGATATTTGGGTTTAGTCAATTTGTATGCAAATGTATTTGAATTATACAAATGGCGATTTAGATAAAGAGTTTATTTAGAACTGTAACACCTGTTCACTAGATTAAAAATGAAAAAACACCAAAACAAACAAAAAACCCAACGAAGCTTAGCTAATCCTTTAAAGGCAGCAACTGAAAAAGGCAAAGTGTGTTTTGCAGGCAAATTTTAATAATCTTATCATCCCTCCTTCACAAAGTGCTGGGAAAAAAACATGAGCTCGTCTAGTGCCCTGAAATCCAGCAAGCTTGAGCTTATCCTAAGTAAAATGAGAGGTATTTTCAGGAGTCCAGGTGTTTCATGGGGATTGCTCTTCCAGTGCCTTGTTCTCTGTCAGATGGCAAAATAGCCCATAAAGTCTTTGAGCTTCATGTGATGTCATTTGGGTGAAACTTAATGGTCTGTGATATACAAGGGGTCAGACTAGAGGATGTAGTTGGGAGAAGGGCAATTTGAAAGTAGGCAGAACTAGACAAGTTTATCTTGCATCCCATATGTATATGGTAAAATGGAGTACACTGGAAAATACAGCCATAACACGCTGAACTGGTCATGAACTCACTGAACTTCCCTTTCTTTTGTTCCTCAGAAGAAAATACTGTTGTAGTATAGATGTTTGTTTAAACAAAAACAAATAGACTTACTGTTTAAATAAATATATTTCTATGTTCTGATTTGTATCTAAAACAGTTTTGGTCTTTATTTTCAGGGTCTTTTTAGGAAGACTTTCACAAAATTGTTGAGGGAGCCAGTGTTGAAAGATCAGTTGTGAAATACTATTTATTTTTACGAACTGTGGCAGAGATTTTAAATTGCAGTTTCTGTGCCCTCTAAGGAATATTGCTTGAGATGAGGGAGTGCAACATTTTATATGCAGCTCAGAAAGGAGGTGAAAAGCTTAGAGGGAAACTTAGTTGTTTTTTTAATTTTTTTTTTTAAATCTGACTGATTTATAATAAAGAAATTAATTCAAACAAGTCAACATCATATGTGGCTTTTTGCTACAGTTGTAGCCCCAAAGTAGACAAACAGCTTCGGAACTTTTGTTTTTTAGCAGTGAGCTTTTGACAGCTGTGATGCATTTTGCTTAGGGGGATAGGTCTCATCTGCTCCAAATGAGGAGGCTGAGATGGTTTTCAGAGTAATTTATCTGACTTTTGCTTTTGCTTTTTCTTTCCTCTTTTTATTACTGTTGTCCTCTCTGTCCTGCACAAAATGACTATGTGTAATGCATGCCGCTTCTGCAATCAGCCAGTTCTTTCATGTGCATGTTTTGGTGAAATCACCTACTGTTGGCAGGTACTTGCACTACCAGTATTTTACACGCTGAAGTCCAGGTTTATATTTCTTTGCCTTTGTCAGACCTTTAAAATTAAAAACTGACATGATTAAAAGAATCAGAAAACAAATTAACTGCAAATTAAAGTTTCACATACAAATGAGATTTGCCATTGGAGTTGCGGAGTTTCTGAGAGAATCTCGAAAGGAGATATTGACATAGTGCAGAACCGGTGCTCAATAACATAAATGATTATGGGGATTACAGGTTAATTTTAAAAGGAGGACATTCGGTGCTGCTGAGTCCAGAACATTTTGAAGATACAGGTAGTGTAGCTTATTCATGCACTTTTGTTTTTGAAAGTCTTGCAGTGAGTTGTTTGTGACTGTCTTACAACTTTTCATGTCACTTTATTGTATGTGATGTCTTAATCTACAGGAGTTTATTTTGGCTTTGTGGCTGCTGTATTCGGTTGAATGATGATCATGTAGTCAGATCTAACGTGAACAATTCTGGTCTTGTAGTACTGCTGCACTTGAGTGCTACTTCATCAGCTTTTTTTTGTATTGTCAGTGGGGTTTTTCTAGATGTAAAAGTCCATCTGCAGATTGTGGAGCTTAGTATTATTGCAAATGTTACAATTTTTGACATTTAAAAATTTTATTGGAGAAAAGCAGTGCATGTTTTTATACTGAAAATCACTGTCCTTCAGGATTCCCAGATCACTGGGCCAGTGGGTGGATTTATTGTCTGCAAAAGTTCTTTTTAAAATCTAGAAGTTTGTATTGTAAAAGCTGGAGTGAAACTACTTTTCTGTAGTTTTATGTAAATTTTCCTGTCTCTTAAGAACATTCACAGATTAGTTCAGATGTCATGTAATGTACTGCTAAGTACATGTAGTTTTTTATGACAGTTTGTTGTCGAGAGCAGCAGGAGTTCACCTAGACATCACTGTAAGTGCCAGTAAACTGTTTCTGTGCTAAACCTGAGTCTTGCTATGTGAAATTGCATTTTTGAGATCTTGGTTTGTTGGAAACTAGGATGATCATGATGAAAATCTCCTGTGCTTACTTGAGGCTAAACATTACTGCTTTGATTACTGTTTCCTTTCTCTTCCTTCTCTATTTTTTTGCATATGGAGAGATGTGAATATTTCTCTCTTCTGTGCTCTAGCAACCTGTTTATCTATAGAAACAGAGAGGGAATCTATTAATTTTTACTGATTTGCTTCTGGATTTTTCCTTTGACCAGTGGATGTGATGAGATGGAACAGATTATGTAGATAGGCCTCTGCTACAACCTTAGGTCTGAAGATCAAGTTTATAAGCTGAGTTGCATAAAGAAATGCCTGGAAAAGGAGGGTTCTGCGTGAAGCTTTTAATGTGATTCAAACTAGTGGTCTTTTTTGAGAGCCTGGGGACTGTCCTGCCCACTGTAATGAGTCAGCTACAAACTTTGCAATGCTATCTAGCCGCATTCATGATATGGTTAGAGTTCGTTTGCTCTGGGGAAGTTGTGACTCAGTTCCTCTACCAAACATCTTTTTTCGCTAATCCGGAGAAATCTGCCTGTGATGAATTTCTTTTATCCAGCCCAGGTGTCTCATTGATTTCAGGAGTTAGAAGCTATGCCTCTTCTGCCAGCAGGCTCAACCCAAGCCAGTGACAAACATTTTCTTTGGATTTCAATTTTTATTTTAAAAATAAACACAGAGCATAGTATTAGCATAGTTTGTTCCATTGTAAGATATCCATTTATTAAAGAAGCTTCACATAAGCTCTTACCGTCTTTATTTTGTTTTTTTACTGTCTTGTGTTGTTATGAGGCAACTAAGTAGACTTCAAGTTTTAATAGTATCAGCACTGTTTTAGTAGGTTTAATTTTCTAGACAAATAACTATTTCCAAGAAGGCCTGATGATCTAATGAACTGTATGGAAGATATTTCTTAGAATTAGTTTTCTAACAGACAAAGTTTCAGTTTCTGAGGTTTTCTTTATCAATACATTTTATTGCTTATTTCAAAAATTGGTATTTGCTTTTATTTAGAAGTTCCATTTCATGTTGTTGAATTCATCAGCTAAGGACTTTTTTTTTCCTTCCAGCTTCTGTGTAGATAATTATATTCACAATGGTATTTTTGGGTTTATTTTTATAGTTTTGTCTTCAGGAACTAAGGCGGCAGTTTCCTGGGAGCCACAGAGTCAAACGATTAACTGGAATGAGATTTGAAGCTATGGAAAGGTAAAGCCTGAATTTAAAAAAAAAATGTATTTTCTGTCCGGAAAGGTGCTTTTGATTTCTTAAAAAGGAATTCAGGCACTATATAAACATGGCAAAGCAATGCTGGGCAGTTTCTTTATGGAAAACAACGACGTACATGATCATATAATGTTTAGACATTTTTATTGCATTTTTGCATGTACTATGCAGTGTTATATTTTTGAAGTCTTCTCATCAGACTTCATAGATTAAAAAGATCTTACTCGACAACATATGTCATTATACAGTAAAACACTAGGCGCTTTTTTGACGAAGTCTGAGAGATAAACGTTTCATCTCACAGAGCTAGAGTAGCATATGAAAATCAGTGCCAGCATTTTTTTGTCTTCACTGTTCTCTTATGCTTCTAATTACTGCAGGATGTAGGTCTTTTCCCTTGTTTTCTGAGTGTAGATAAATCAAGTAGAACTTAATAAGGATTAAATCTATAGGGTTAGTTATAGAAACAACTCAAAAAACCATGTGGAATAGAATGGCAGAACCTAAAAGTCAGACTGACCTTTTTGAAATGACGCATGGAATGGTTATAAGATACTAAGTTTAACAGGAGTTGTTAAAATAATGAACAGCTTAAAACTTTACAGTTTTCTAAGAGGAATGACCTCAGGGCTTGAGGTTGACCTTTGTTGTCCACCTTTTTCCTTTGTATGCATCTTTGATATCGACATTTTTTCCTAAAGCACTTGGCTTGGGTGTTGAGAAGGACTTCCAGCTTCCAGTGCCTTTGAATGCTAGCAAATCTGTTCCATGCCACATTTTGCATACGGAGTTGGTGAGATTTTGAGCTTTTGGGCCATCTTTATACGAAGGAATTGGAACTCGAAAGTAAATCCCTAAATGCTTTTTTTTTTTTTGTAATTTATTTATTTAGCAGATGTTGTTCATCCATTGCATCCTTGCAAAATTAACTTTTAAAATGTTACTTGATATGAGCCACCAATGAATGTCCATTGCTTGGGTCAAAAGGAGTGGATAACCAGACTCCACAACCACAGGGCCAGTCTTGGGACAACTGGATGTTCCACATTTCACAGTCGCTTTATATCAAATACACATTGATGAAGACTTTCCATTAAACTTAGCTCTCTTTCTGTCTTTATTTGATGTAGTATAGGAAGACAGTGAGAGAATGGCAGCAGATTTTGCCCCCTTCCTGAAACCTGTTCAGAAGTACAAAAGAACATAATTCTGTGCAGGCTTATGTGACTGCATTGAAGATGTTATTGCATGGGAACAGATATTTGTGGGAGACGACTGCTGCATAAACATTATGTGTTGTTTCAGCAATGAATTGAGATTGAGCCACAGTTTTCCGAAAGTGCTCATAAAAAGTCTTGACAAAATGTCTCTGTCAGGTTAGATCCTTGAGATTGGAATGTTGGGGGAGCAGAGGCAATAACGAAAGCTGATGTTTCATCTTCATAGATTTTCTGCAGAAGTCAGAGGAGAAAGAGGCTTCAGCTCTGGGTTGTCTTGAACAGGAAACCATCTGCAGGTACTCTAAGCCATGCCCTGGAGAAGCCTGTCTCTCTCCACTGACTACAAATGAAGCCTAGCCTAGGGAGACTTAAGCTGGAGGGATCACGTTTTCAATTGAAGAAGTGAGCTTCTTGTTAAATTCTAAGTGACTTCTAGGAGTGGATAAGATTCTGCCTTCCCCTCAGGAACAAAAAAGGGTAAAGAACATCCCTGTAGACTGAGACATTCCCGTAGACGCTTGCTAATCAAACGAACAGTATTCTGGAACTTCACCCTGTAAAGCTGTGATTATGGCCATCATGTTCAGTCTTAGAAAATACGTTGGATAAAGTAGCAACTAACAGGGAACATGAATACAGCATTTTACAGTACATCTGCTCAAGTCCACAGCAGTCACCTTCTACTTGTTTCTGATTTTGTGCTTCCTTTGACATTTGTTCTCATACCTTACGGTAACTGGACTGGACAGCTGAGCTGTGCTAAAGTCAGCAGTGCTTACGGAGCAGTGAGAGTACGTCAGTGGGTGTTCAAGGTGAGAAGGATATGTGTAGCATCAAAACCAAATCAGCAATACCTCTGAAAAACTACTTGTCAAACTCTACATGAAGACACAAAGTATGCCCTAGTTATGTGGTGATAGCATAACAGCTGTGTAGTCAAATGTGGTTTGACTTGAATTATTTAATTTGTCCAGTTTGGGTCATGTACATAGCTGGCTGAACACACAGATCTATTTCCCAGAAGGTTTAAAGCATTTGTAGCAGCTGGAGTAACCTGTTTTGAGCATACTTCAGATAGCAGAATTAATTAATAAAACCTATGTAGTGATGGTGGAATACATTTTCTTTCAAGATTTATGGTATAGTCTAGGGGTGGACTTTTGTGTGAATCCCCCCAGTTTACTGTATGTGGCTGCTTATACTTTATAAAATCATAACAGAAGAAACTTACATGAACTTTTAAATGACAATCATGAAATGAAAAGTCATTTTTTTGGGTGGCCTTTCAAATTTGGGGGTTTCTCTTTCTTGGGAGAGGTGAAAGGTAGAGTTGGGATGTGATGATTGGACCTGTTGGGTACAAAAAAAAGAACAGGTAGGAGAGTAAGAAATTTGGGTGTAAAATATATAAGTTTCTCCTGAAACAGTATTCTATGAAGCAATTACCGTGTATTTTTTTTAACTTGGTGGCATAAAATACTGCTGTTCATATTTAGCTAGCACTCAAGAGAATTTTTTATGAGTATAGTTTGCTTAAATATATTCAGTATAAAAAGTGCGGGGGGGGGGTTAACTATTGGAAGGACAGTCAAAAAGTCAGGAGTTCTGTCTCAGAAATAAATAGAATGATTTCTTTGAACAGGTATGATGATGCTATCCAGTTGTATGATAGAATTTTACAAGAAGATTCAACTAACACAGTAAGTTTAAAAGATTTTTCTGAACTGCAGTGGCTTGTTGTTTGAAATTGTGATAACATTTTGTGGGTTTCACTGTGGAAAAACGTGTCTATTACTGTATTTGTTTCCTTTAGTTTCCTGGTATAATAATCTATGTAGCATTCATTAGAACAAATGAGTTTTGTTTCATGATGAGAGGGCATGATATAATGCCTGCTTAAACACTGAATTTAGAAGACAGGATTATAACTAGCAACCTTTCCAGCAGTCTTAGTAGGGTTTACATTGGGCCTTTCAGCTTTTCCATTTGCCCTGAATATTCAGTATTTACAGGACCAATATAGTCTGCCATGTGTCTTCTGTCTTCCTAATACTTAAACTTACTTAAATATTGTGTATGAATACATTCAGATAGTGCTTGAATAGCAGTTATTTTGATTTATTGTCTGGGACATTTTACTAGCTTTTGAATCAAAATACTATAAAGCTTGCCAATTGTATAAAACAAAATCTGAGGCAGACTGTACTTTACTTTTAAGCATTTTTTCAATACTTGTTGTGTAAGCCACCTTGAGCTATTAGATACCAAAATCAAAGTCTAGGGAAACTTGTAGCAATGTATTTTCATGCATTTTTTTCCACGAGGATAAAACTAGAAACATGAAGAAACTATGGAGTTCCAAATATTTATATCACATGATGCAGAGTCAGTTTATTAGCAGTAATCATTGTCTGTTTGAGGGCATATGTTTGTCTATGTAACTTGGTTTTGGGGAACTGGTTCTCTTTATTGGGTAAACTTCTATGTAAATGTAATACTTGGGCTATTGCAGATGTTTTGGCAGTCTCATGTCAATGTTCCTTCATGCGTTTTGAAACTCTACCTTTCTTCAGTCAGCTTATTGGATGTGGTCTGCTATTCAGGAGGGGAAAACCCACAGAAACACAGATAACTGGGGGTAACTGGGGTATGCCAGAGCTGGATATAGATAAAATACCATCACTTCAGTTAAGTAAACCATTTAAAAAAACCCACAAAACAAATTAAAAAAAACCCACAACCAAAAAACACCTAAAACCACCAAACCAGAAAATTATTTTCAAGGCAACACATCTGAAAACATTAATACCAAGTTAAGCACTCGGAGGACAGTGGTAGGTTAAAGTCTGTGTCTTTTAGCAGTGATAGAACTCATATTTTTTACGTGAGGGTAAAAACTGTTTAAATTCTCCACTCTTATTTTTCGCTCTCCCTAGGGCCGTACTACTTGAACTATGTTCTGCGAGACAAATGCAGGTGATCTGCAGTTGTCCTTTGAATGTCTATAGTGTTTTCGAGTAGAAGTTTTAGCACAAGGTGCATAGCTGTCTGCAGTAAATCTTGATGGATTTTTATCAGTGTATGGCCCAAAGAGTTTCAGAAATACTAAGTCTTCAGAGTTATGTTAAAACAAGATGGAACACATCTACAGTGAAGCCACAAGATTAGGTCACCTAGGTGCACTTTTTATGACCTTTTGCTGAAGCCAGTGGAAAATGGAGCACCATATTACAATGACTTCTGTGGACCACAGATCTTTGAAGTGTGCATTTTTGGCAGTTTTACTCTTCAGCCGTCTCAGCATGGCTAACGTCATCTGAGTGGTTTGCTGGATAGTTTTATAGAACAAAGTGATATATTTACATAAGTAATATGCACGACTATTACCTAATTTGGATTTCCTCCTTAACAAAATCATAAAGATCCATAAAATGGTAATATTTAGAAGCATAAAGTGTAAATATTAAAACAGCTGCATGATCTATTGGATTTCTTAAGATCTGAGAACGGAAGTGGAGTGTTAAATGCAAAGCAAAGGTTCCTTAATATATAACTACAGAGTAGGTTGGCTAAGCCTTGCATATGAAGAGTGAAAGTTAAATAGAAAGTTTTGATAAATTGTCATGTGCAGATTTCTTTGTGTCTTTTACCTGTTAATTATTTCCATGCACACATGTGGCTGCTGTAGGAAAATAAATATTTTGAGATTTTAAAAAAGAAACTGTTGCTGAGTTTGTCTTGGCACTCACCTTACCTTATAGCAATTTCTTCTGGTTCGCTGACACATGGAGTTGCTTATATACATTAAATGTTTTGGCAAGTGCTGTAGGTGAAACATAGACATTTGTTCACCCAAATCATGTAAAAATCATACTTTGCATCGACTGACAGTTTCAAATAGAAGCATGGAAAAAACTTTTTCAAAAAAATACTTATTTTAGACACCTAGCAGACTTTTCCATTATGCAAAGTGAACTTTGAACTCAAATAATGTAATGGACATTTACACTTTCAGGTGAGGTTTTGTTGCATGCAAAACTCTGAAATCAAGATAACAGTAATTATTTTATTTCATTTCTTAGGATAGAATTCAAAGTACTCTTTGTTTTTAAAAGGTGATCATCTCTCAATGGTTTATCTCACTGTGAGCTAACTTGCTGAAAAAGATGACTCATTTGACAATGGAGCAATGTTAAATGTTGTCACTTCAGAGATCGTGTTTCATTTTTCAAAGCATGTAGGCGTTCAGTAAGTCTATCCCTTCTCTAAAGAGTTTAATGAATGAAATGTGACTCCTGTGAAAAGCAAAACTTGTGTGCATTTTAATAGGATAAGAATGTGAACCTTTTCCATTCTTGTCCATTTTGGTTGAAATGAAGGCTTATTAGAGCTGTAGCTGGCAGATTACTCTGTTATTAAGGCTGCATAACATTTTCCATTGTAGGGACTTTTTATTAATTGAAATTTAATGTAGTATGCAATTGAAAATCTTTATTCTGGTGCTGAACAGTGGCTGAGTTGTTTGTAGATCTTCAGATAAAGTGCTTACTCTGTTTCTCAGAACAAAATAAGGGGGACATTGTTTTTTTAGTAGGGTTGGTAGAAAGGACTTTTTTGTTTGTTTTTGCTGTTAATGTATTTCATTGAGAAATCCTCATCCTGCTCTGCTTTGGAGGGAAGCCTTGGATACCAACAGGAAAAGAGCTCTTGGTAGAATGTAGCTTTTATTATACTATGAGAAAAACACCCAAACTGGCTAAGTTACAGGCATTTGAAAATCTTTGCTTCATGTTCTCAGTAGAGACTGCTGGAATTTTTATTAAATACATCTTCTTAAAATCCCATTTGTATTGAGCGTGATCTATCCCAGGCTACAGAGACTAAGCAGGACTTCCTTGCAGTTGCTCCTCATGGCTGTAGGGCTGTGGGAAAGGGGGAGAAAGTAGGGAGACTCCTGTCCTTTCTGAGTTGCACCCAAGTGATGAGCAGGAGAAGGAAAAAAAAAACATCCAGAAGAAAATGAGTAAAAAGAGAAGGAAGCAGAACTGTGAGGACCAAAAGAGAAAGCTAATGGAATGTTAGGTGATTAGTTAACAGGAGAGGTCAGGTCAGATGTAGGGGAACAGATGGCTTGAAGGGTGAGTAGGAGATCAGAACAGAGGGATTTGTATTAACATTTAAGTCTTGTGTGCTTTTTTTTTTCTTCCCTACAAAAAAAAAATAAAAATCACATTTTGCCTTGAGGCACTGTATTTTCTGCTGTCAGTAAATAGTTTTGAGACTTACTGGTGAAATGTCTCTTATTCCCTGTAGTACCTGGTGTGTATTAGTTCTGTTAGTAACTGTTTTAGCTCTAATAGTGAAGGCATATACCATTTGAATGCTGCAGGTAACCAAACTTGTGGTTCTGCAACATGGGATTTCTGTTCTTTCACTAAAGAAAGCCCAGGTACACTTCATACCTTCTGGAGATAAGGCTAAATGCTCAAGCATGCTAGTTAAAAAATGCTAGAATCTGCCTGCCCTTAAAATGACTGGACATCTTTTGAAGTAAGTAGTTATTGTTCAGCTGTATCCTTTGTAAATTGAGGTAACACAATGGCTAAACTTTGATATAATATTGCAATATGAAATGTAGTGCCACATTCAAACTGTAGGCATTTTTAAATTCCAAGTTGATCTTCACAGTGTTCTCAGTATCCTTATTAGTGGTCTGGATACTACATTAAGGTTTATGTTTTGGATGGATTGCTTGTGTTAAGTTCAGTAGGCATTTTGCATGGAATTGATAATATCTGTATTTTCTATTTGATATGTAAGTCCTCATTTCTGTGAATGGGGCTCATACATAAGAACCTCACAAATGGAGGTAGCATCTTGGATGTTTTTTTTCTCTCATTTGTTCCAGAGCCATGTGAGATGAAATAGTACTGACATATGGAGAGCAGATGAAAGCCCAGCTCTGCAAAATTATTTAGGATTCCGTTCCTAAGCAGGCAGTTAGCTCTCTGATTTTGCTATTGATTTCAATTCTGTGATGAATATTAAATGAGGAATTTTTAAACTATATATATATGTCTGTATCAGATTAAGTTGAATGCCTTTTCGCATTATTTTACCCTGGCAAAGATTCTGCTTTTGGAGAGCGATTTGAATATAGACCCATCTATTTTAATTAGATAGCTAAATATTTTTGCCAGTCAGGCCCTTCTCGAGGTGACTGTCCAGGAGAGCAAAGAAGATTGATGATGATGATGTTCATCACTTACGTTGGTGTCTAACCCACTCCACTGTCATCCTAGTGCATCTGCAGTTTTTCCTGATTATTCAGCTCAGCCATCAAGAAGATTGCAGAGCACTTGGTCAACCTCAGGGGACAGTGAGATGAGGCACAAGTTCTGCCTTAATTCTAATCCACAGAAAATCTGATGTCTTTATTGGGGTGATAATTTTGCTGTTTTTCTTGCTGCTTTTTCAACTAAGCTTTTAATACAACAAGACACTGTATATGCTTGCTTAGCTTAGAGCGTGTGGATAATCTCATTAACTTCATGGGTCTAGTAATATAGTTGTGTGAACAAAGAATTAAAAATTAGAATTCTCAGAACAATAGTGTTCTGGGTGAAGCTGTTGCCTTCCAGGGTTCATAAAATACTTCACTAATAACTCTGTTGTTTATGGGAGTGGGCAGGAGCAAGTGCATGCATATGCTCACATGAAGTTACACTTTCCCATATTATTTTGAGATTCTTTTTCGAGCCAAGCTGGACATGTTTCAAAAGAGGCACAGGAGGTGGCGAAGACATGTGGGAATCCAGATACTAGAAGGATTCAGAGCAAAATCCTAGTACTTAGTATCATATAAATAGGCAGCAATTGTATATCACGAATATCTTGAGTTCAGTCTTCCTAGCATCTCTTTGTATCATTGTGCGTTACTACCCTCTTGACTGTATAGGTAACTTCCCCCCCCCCCCCAGTTTCTTGTCTACTAAATAACATGAGAATAATGAGCACTTAAGTCTAAGCGTTGGATATCTATTTATCATCTGAACAGTAATAATTCTTTAAAACTCCTGCAGCAGCTGTGCATTCGTTTTGAACAGAGACCTCCTGTGAAGTTCTTGCAGCTTTGTACATTTGTCTAAAGGGCGCTTTAAGTTGCAAGAAGGATGATTGGTCACCAAATGAAGTACCTACTAATAGGGGGAATTTTCTGAGGTCATGTGTGTATGTTTCATTAAATATATTGCTAGCACTGCCGGGAAAGACACAACTAGCCCTAAACTTAAATATGTGTAATGGTGGTTCTAAAGGGAATCAAAAAAGATAGTTTGGTACTGTGTCTGATGCAGGATGGAGTTGGTGAGAGGTATGAAGAGCTGCAGCTGCTGCTTCAGATAGTCCCCAAGGAGGACTGATGGCTAAGCTGAGAATGCACTATGTGGATCCTAAAGAAATGTTTTCTTCTTTTGACAGTTAGAGCATCACTTACCTTTGTGAGATTTTTGGTTTTGCTTCTTGTTCAATCATGATCAGTGAAGTAAGAGAGCAGAGTGCATTCCAGGTTTTTTCCCATGTTTTGTTTTTGTGAGCATAGCACTTTTAAATGTTGGTGGAGATTTTGTCCCTTGAAATTAAGTATTTGAGAACGTAAGAACAGCTATACTGGAGTCATGCTGAAAGTCCATTTTACTTGTCCTGTTTCTGACAGTGACCCATAGCAGATAGCAGAAGTGTACAAGAGGGGGACAATCACAGTATGCTCTGGTCTGTTCTGCGAATTTCTATGGTTTTCCTGTGTTGGAAGTGGTAACTGTTTTTAATAGCTCTTCATGAAATTTCTGCATTGGTTTGTTTGGGTTTTTTTTTTTAACTTTTTTGAACTTGTATAAATTTGGTGTACTTGAGTCTACAACATCATTCAGAAATGAAATTTCATTATTCATGGATTAGGCAAATCCCCCCCCCCCAACCTTCAAATCTAACTATTTTATTTGATACCACTAATTTGCCTGTTACGGTCAACAGCTGTTTTCTTTTCACTTTATTCATGCCCATTATTTTAGGGATCTTTTGCTTTTTATTTCCCTCTAAGCTGAGAAGTCCTCCTCTGTCCAGCAGTTCTTGTTGCTATTCTGTGCCCTGTGAAACTCTGCTGGTGTTCTTAGTGTCCTTTCTGGTTTTTTTTTTTTTCTATATTTGGATGAGGAAGGAGAGGACAGAACTGCAGTCAGTATTAAAAATGCAAGAGCATTATGGAATTATACAATGGCAAAATGATGCCACTGATGTGTTCTCTTCTGTCTTCTTTTCTGGTAATGCTAGTATCATAGTGTTGCGGATTTGGGGTTTTAGGGTGTTTATTTTGTTTGGTTTTTAAGACCTCTTCTGAACATTGAACTGATGTTTTATAGAACTGTTTGTTGCAACTCCAGCTTCTCATTCCTAACTGGGCAAATTCAGACAGCTTTTCTGTGTACATTGTTAGTATTGTTTTACTCTATCTGCAGCCCTTTATCTAGATTAAATTTCAGGGGCTGTTTTATCATGCTGACTTTCACTGTTGTGAATGCTGTTCTTTGCAACTGACTTTTGTTCTTTATGCTTACATAACTCATTATCATCAATTAACTTCAGCACATCACTGTTAATTCCGTTGTTAGATCACTTATGAAGATGCTGAGCAGTAGTTTTTAGTACAGGCAACTCTGGGATTCTCAGTGCAGAGAACTCACTGGTGGTAGACAAGAACTCTTTTCTCCTCTATTTTATATCTTTTGACTAATTTATCCATGTGAAGACCTTCCCCTCTTACACTGTGGCAGCTTAGTTTCCTTCAGAGCTTTCAGCTTCAGAGTGAGAGATCTTGTTGAAATTATTTTTGAAGTCGAAGTTGACTTTTAAATGGATCTTTATTCATCCACACTCTTAGTGACTCCTTTAAAGAACTCCAGTAGATCAGGGAAGCCTTACTTTCCTCTGTGTAAACTGTTCCTACTCTTCTTTGGTATATAACAGTTTTCATTTTTTCCAATTCCAGACTTTAGCTTTTTAGCCTTTATAGCTTCTACCAGTTTGCTGTGTGCTGATGTTAGACTTTATAGGCTATTTATTGGATTCCCCTTAGAATCCTGTAAAAAGTTATGTACACCATTGCTGCTTAAGCTTTGACATTATCCTTAAAGGAGCAGCTTCAACTCAGCAGCTCTGTGCCTGCATAGATTCATTTGCAAGATTTGGCCGGGTTTAACTGTCTTCCATGGTCAACTTTGAAAAAACTTTAAGTCTGGTAAGAGTATGTTCGTTATGGTGGTTGTATTCAGATTATATGGTATTTTTTGACGTCTGTGTAATCCCTTCCCTTTATCTTTGTTGTAGTTGTTTACGCTTCTGTTTTGATTTGCATATTGCAATTTGAAGGAAATTATTTTAATGTATCAAACTCTCAGACCAAATGCACATTTTCTAAAATATTAAGTCCTTGATAAAAACAAATATAAAAATTAGAAGAATTTCTTTTTAAGATGCAAAATATAATTTGTTTAATGCTGCAGCAGTTATACAGATATGAAATTGTTCCTTTCTTAGAGATGTCAGTCCCTGAAAATTCTCCTACTAATACTTTCTTTGCAGCCATGAAATTTAGAACAGTCTTAGATTCTCTCTTGGTATGTTTTACTAATCACATGCAGAAGTTTATAAATGTTCAACTCCTCACTTCACTTTGAGTCTACCTAATGCTAATTAAAAAGAATCATGACAAATGGAGGATTAGTTCTTGTGCCAGATTGGGGATTATTAGTCTTTAAAAGAAATATCTTAGAAAGGTTCACTATTTAATAAATATGTGACATACTGAAGTACCTTAGTCCATATGATACTGATTACGGTATAAGTGTTTCTTTAAGATGGCATATATCTTTTGATTAAGAATGCTGGATTTACAGAATTGGCCAATAACCATTCTAGTGTTTTGTTTTAAACTCTGGAAAATTGATAGGGGGATTTCCATGTCATGGGTTCTGCATGGTCAAACCCTGCAGATCTTGTTGCAGCACTGAAAGTTTTGTCTTTTCCTTTTGATTTAAGGTGGAAGGAGAAAGGAGATTGATTTCATTTTTGTATCAGGCTTGTTCTTACAAATCTTACAGTCATGATGCGAAGAACCGAAATGTAACTCTTGACCATTATTTTTTTACCTTTATTAGCTTAATTGTTATGACTATTTTAGTATGCTTTGTAGATTTCAAAATAATTTCAGATCTTGTAGTTAAAAATAAGTTTCTCATGAATATTCTTAGTGGACTTTAATGATTGAACAGATTTGTACTCTGCATTTTGCTGGTTTTTAGTATCTTGCAATAGGTCCCCTAAAAATGAGCTTATATTTTGAAATGTGAGATTTTTACTAAAAAAAGGCCTGAAACATAATAAAATTGTCTATATGAAATTGCCTGATTTTCTTATATCAGCTAATACTTAGGTTGGTAATAAATCGGGATATATGAAATAAATGCTAGGTAAAGCTTATGTAGAATTGGAGGGCTGCCTTTCCTTATCAAATAACTATTTTTTTTGCCAGGTAAAGTGGTTATTAGTGTTGGCAGTGGTTCTGCACAGTAAAACATTTTGTTTAATTTGATGGAAATAAAAATTGATGCTATGTGTATAAATTGTCTTTAGTTACACCGCTTTCCTCAGGATGCTCAGTAAGCATACTGAGTACGAGCGCCAGCTCACTGAGGAGGAAGCTGATACATGCAGGAAGCTAGATAGGGGCTCAGAGGCAATATAAATCACAATGAGAATTAGAAGTTTACAGCACACTAAATGCCCCATGTTTTGGTTTTAGGGCAGGCCTTTTCATATATGTTTTTCTTAAAGCATTGACAACTGGAGTCATTGAATTTCAGTTTTTATTTAAAAAAACTCTGGATAGTCTTTCTGTTTCAAACAAAAACTAGAAAGTCAGCTGGGAGAGAATCTGTGAATACAGGTAAAAGCAATAGTAGTTTGTTTTCATGTCTATTTTTTAGCCTGTCTTACCACTCCTAGGAATCACAGGTTTGAATACTTCAGATCTACTGAACACCTATGTGTATGTCTCTTGGCAATGCGTTCAGAATATTTGTGTTATTTATGTGATGGAAAAATGTTAGTAATTGCTTTAAAAAAACCCTATATCCTCACTGACTTCTTCCCAGTGGTTTTAAAGAGACTTTGAAAAATTTTATGCTACTATACAACATTTTGTTCATCCTCTGAATGTCAGCACTGTTTGAAGTGGCTGAGTCTCTTTTTTGTAAACTAAGAGTTCTCTGTAAATAAACTTACCCCAGCATTTTTGAAGGTTTATTTGAGGGTAAAGAGAGTGCAGATTTCAAGCCTAGATGCTGCTTTATTTTTGGTGATAAGGAAGGTGGATAAAAAAGGAAGTTCTAAATACTATTTTTCCTCAAATAAGAAACAAAAAGTGTAATTTTGAAGAAATGTTGTGGGATTTGGTGCAGTTTAGAAGCAGATAAATTCTGTCAAATGTGTATGTAATTCATTTAACTCCTAAATGCTACCATCAGAACATGTTAATTATGTCTAATCCTTCTGTCCTCATTATTTGATTGCATTAGATGACATGCTTGTTTTATAGGTAAACATCAGTTTATATTTGTGACTAGAAATAGTTGTAGCTCTTCATAAATTAATGTCTTGAGATTCTAGTGATTTATGTTACTTGGGAGTGCTGTGGTTAAGAAATAAAGCAGCCATGGAGAAAATCTGTTTCCAGATTCTTTTGGAGGACTGAGTTGCATGCAATTGAAGGAGTTGCATTAGAAACAAAAAAGGAGGGTGGCTTATGTATACTGTTCCTGTTTGCCATTGCAAATTAAGTTGTCAGATGCACTGATTGATTTTATATATTAAAGAGATTATTCCGGTTCCCAAGCAGTTTAGTTTTGATCAGTCTCTTGATTGTTTTTTCTTTAGATTTTGAAAATAACAACTGAATTTTTAATCAAAAAGCTATATTTTAAAGTAGATAGCCCGTTACCTGCAAAAAAACCTTCTGTCTTTGTAAGCTGTAATTGCATGATACGCCTCTCTGGCTGTGCATGCTGTTATCCCCACTTTCCCTTCTTTCATGTTTCGGGCTCAGTGGGCAGGCCGCTGGGCTGTGTATAATATCAGCCTTGGGTAGCGAGTTTAACACTACCCTGGTGTTCCCACCATAGCAAGGGTAGTGACCTGCTTTACAAAATGCTTTGAGACCTCTTCATAAAATGTGATAGAGAACAATGGGTTTGGTTTGGTTTTGGTTTGTTTTTTGTTTAGTAATAGTAGCAATATGATAAGAATGTGGGATTATTCTTTTTATAGTAAAAAAAAGTTTAATTACACTGTTATATTTATTTTAAAAACTCAAAAATAAAATAACAAATGTGTGTTATTGTTATAGTGATAAATGTGGTCAGCAGTTAGAATTTCCACAGTCAGTTACGGCTTTTAGCTGAATGTCTCCCAATAAAAGTAAAATGATGAATGTAACTTCATAGGTTGCAGTTTGACAAAGAAGCAGTGGAAAACAAAATGACTGTGGGTAAACCTACCACACTGCCTGTGTCCTAATTTGTCTCCTGATTGTTCTGATGAATTTTCTCTCTGCCTGTGCCTTGCGTTTAAGCAGAAGAGTCAAATATTTTTTCCTCACTTGAGTAATTTTCACTGAATTTTCATCAAATATGTTTGTGGAGGAGGTGAAGGGGAAAAACTCAAAGGAAAGAATTAACCTACAGTTAGTGTTAAAAGCATTTCTAGTTGTGCTATTTTGGTAGCTTGAACTAGTTTACTCTAAATGCGACACTCTCTTCTTCTGGAAGCAATTAATTTGTTCGGGTGGTGATCAAAGGATAAGAAATTATTTAAGAGAATAGTTATGTTTAAAATACTGTAAAAGTATAAGAACTCTTTTGGGGTGTATGTGACTGTGATCTTGGGAAGATACATCATGAAGAAACTAATTTCAGAGCTATCTTAAATTCAAAGATTAAAATCGTTTAAGGTTTTGTTGAAGACTTGTCTGTTCCTGTGCTGTCAAGGCTTCTGTAAGGTGATACCCAACTGTATATCCTCTTTATAAGATACAAAATGGGATGAGAGTTATGAGGGGAATAAACAATGGGACTTCGTTCCCAGATAAAATGTGCCTTTTTTTTTTTTTTTTTATTTTTTTATTAATACTATTTCATGGACAAACGGCATATAAGTGTGTGTGTATATGCAGACACATCATGCACACCAGACCGTCTGTCCTCTTGTCTGACTACAGCGGTTGTGATCACCCGGGAGAACAGCGGTTATAGGCGAGACAGGAGGCTGATGGTGCTCATTCTTTGAGGCATGTTATGCTGGAATTTGGGTTTACTTTCATTCTGTCAGGTTCCCGATCTGATGACTTTCAGGCTGGCTGAGGTGTAGTGCTGTTTGCTCCAACTCTGTCAGACTGCTGGGAAGACATCCATTGTTTTGAATTACACCTCAAGTGTATCTTGATTCACAGCCTCCTACAGGTCTGAAAACTGCTTTTAGAGAACTGTAACCAATGTATTTCAGAAACTGGAATATTGGATTGAAGTACAGAATAATCAACTATTAAAATTCTGTGTATCTTTTCTCCTGGTGGTCTGTAACAACTTTTATAGTGTTCAACATTTAAATGCATTATAATTCTTGGTTTTATATTGTTTATTGTTTCCACCCACATATTAAAGTACTGCTTAGTTTTGCCATTGAAATGGCTATTTTATATTCCCTTTACGTTGAAGAGCCTTCTTTGTGCTCCAAGAATGGTAGGAGACTGGTTTATGAAATTGGTGTGTATTCAACATTAATGAAAGATAGCATTCAGCACTCCAGCAAGAATCTTTATAAATGGCTGAAAGCCATATTTATACAGTGGCAACCAAGATGCATCTGTGGGATTCTCTAAGACTCAGTCACCATCTTTCCTCTTCAGTCATGGATCTTGTGAATGACAAGGTGGGGGTCTTTGGAACGGCTGAAGATTAGTGTCCCCTGCTGTTTTGTAATTATCAGAATCTGGACAGTCATTTATTTGAATGAAATAATGCATACAGTTTGTGTCTCCAAAGAAAAGCATACATAATGTGATTGTAAGAAGAGGTTTTCAGTCTCTCAGTGGGATGTCATAGGGTATGTTTATAAACTTCAACCTAGCAGTTGCTCTGAGGTGGAATTCCACTGGTATTGAGATAATAATTTGCACAGTCAAATTGCTTTCTTTACAAAAACCCAGGGAATTATGAGACACTAATCCTTTATTAATGTCAATCCATAGGCAGCAAGAAAGCGTAAGATTGCCATTCGAAAAGCCCAGGGGAAAAATCTTGAGGCCATCCGAGAGCTGAATGAGTATCTGGAACAGTGAGTGTCTTATAAGAATACAGATTGTGTTTTGGTATTCTGATAAATCTTTTTAATTAAAATGGAATTTGCATTTGATTTACGCTTTTGCTTCCATGCTGGTCATTTACAGAATCCCTTGCACATTCTTTCTGTTTTTCCTTTTTTCCTCTCTTGTCTTCTCTATACAGATTTGTTGGAGACCAAGAAGCTTGGCATGAACTTGCAGAACTTTACATCAATGAACATGAGTAAGTTGTTTGCTAAGTCCGCATAAAAACGGCTAAATTGAAACCTACTCTGTGTAAGTCAAAGACCTCAGTGATTTTTTTTTGAAGGACTAGTGTTAGAAAGTATGCTGTCACATTTCCAATATAGCAAGCATCAATAGAAAATAATTACCAAACTTAACTGACTACCAAATGCTTTAAGAAGGTATTTGATTTTAAAACAGAAACAGTTTACTTAATTACCTGCATGTTTCAGTCATTTTTTAAAATCCGGTATTTTAAAAGAAGTGGTTTAAGTGTAGCAGGGAACAGCACTTATTTCCCATAATTCTTCATTCAAGTGATGTTTTTTACTAGTTATAGACTTTAAATTCTTTACTTTTAAAATCAGTTGATCACAGCAACTGGTATTCTGATTTTCTTTTAGCCTACCTCTGCAAGAACTTTTAGTAACCTTTATAAAAAAACCCAAACAAAACATGGATCCAGATTTAGAGGCATCTGGTCGCCTGGGTACAAAACCCAATGCAATCAAGAATGCTGAATGTTGTAGTAACATGCTTATTGGATATTTAATGTTTTTGTTAGCTTTTTTTTATTGCTGTAGTGACAGGAGGAAATCCCAGTGTGAGAGGATTAGCTCAAAGCCTTAGTGCAAGTTTTCTAATATCACAGCATTAATTCTAACCTCCACCCAAAGGCGTATCTTTTTTTTTCCCTTTCTTTAGTTCTTCAGCCCAGCCTGAATTATATCACATTGTTTCCTTCCTTCCTTTCCAGAGAGTAGTAAAAGAATCAAATTCTAAAGAAAGAAATAGCCATTCTCACTGTGATGAAAAAATTGTTCCCCCATCACCTCTCCTTCCACCCCATTCTCAAAGAAAACAGTTGTTAAGTTCTTTCAAATGCTGACTTAAGGAATAATCTAGAATTTTGATATCCAGATTTCCATTTGTTTTGGGAAATTCACCAGCCAGCTTTCCAAGAAAATAGCTATTTTTTTATTTTTTTTTTTAAAAAAAAGGTTAGAAAGATATTTAAGCTTGTCAAATCTGTCCGTACAAAAGTGAATGATAGAGTGGTGCAAACATACATATTCCGTTACTGGGTTTGGGGTTTTTTTGGCTCTAATCGTTATTACAAAATTGTGTAATAAAACCTGAGAAATTGCTTTTGCTTATATTTGTCTTGGTCTGTAATTCCAATTATAAATAATATGTAGAATTTTCTCCAGTTCATTGAAAGAATTGACTGCTCATTGTACTTTTATGAACATGATTATTATTATTATAATTATTTTGATGATTAAATGGGGAGAAAATTGGGATCTTGGCTAAAAAGCAACTAAAAGATAATTTTTTAAAAAAGAGACAATTCGTCAGCTTACTTATTTTATCAGTGTCACGAATTTAGTCTTGCTTGTGAAATCACCATGCTGTTACCATTGTTAGATGTACAAGGTTTATATATGCTCTGTTCCGTTACGAGGACCGTGGCTTCTGCTTTTGGAGAATGAGATGGCTATCCTTTTATCTTCAAATTAATATTTGAAATACATACATGACTATCATAATGTGCACAGGAGAAAACCACAATATATTAATTTTAAGAAGTAAGATTTTACAGATTATATGGTTTAATATTGTCTCATAATTGCTAAATTGCTTTTAGTCTGATATCTACCCACACTGTCATTATAAACATAGCGGCCCACAATTTTGGAATCCTATCATGTACACTCTGTGCAACAGTGCTATCACATATCTGTAGAAGATGTAAATTCTGCAGGGAGCTGTATTGGTTGAAAGACTATGAAGCTACGATTTTTATAAGTAAACCTACATTTTGAGCTTGACTTCTTAATTCTTTCTGAAAGCTTTCATTTAAAGAACAAGTACTAGCCTTTTCTTTATTCAACAGTAAGTTGTTGCCCATTTGGACTGGTACGATGCTATTTTCATATATACATTTGAACTGTTTGATTTTTAGAACTGCTTTTAGTATGGTTTTTTGATCTCACTCCTGTGGTTGACTGTGAGCAGGTAAAGTTAACTGACAGTGTAAATGCTCTGGTCTGTAGCTTGGTTTGTGAATCCTCAGGCAGCTGAAGTTACTTGTAGAAAAAAATGAACTCTCTTGTAGTCTGAGTTCAGTGTCTTAAGTACCTAATGCCTGTTTCTACTCATCACTCTTGTTGATAAGAAATAGCACTTATTAATAGGAAATGAGTATATTAAATGCTTTCCACAAGCTGTTCCATATATACCTAGACTGTTAAATTTTGTACATTTTTCACTATGATGTAAAAATAGTAACTTGAGGTTTCAAACATCATTTTAAAAGAAAATATTTTTCTTAATTGTGAATCACGTGAAGTTATGGGGGAAAAGTAAGACTTCTTTTATTGTGCTGTAAAGAAACTGAAGCAAAGAACTGTATACGCTGTTTCATTTTGTCGCTGTTTTTATATTCCTCAGCTATGCAAAGGCAGCCTTCTGCTTAGAGGAGCTTATGATGACTAATCCACACAACCACTTATATTGTCAGCAGTATGCTGAAGTAGGTATTTTTGGAAAAATCAATTATGTTTGAATACATATTCTGTTTTTATGTTACTGAAGTGGTGAAAATGGAATACAAATGGTTTCTTTAATTTTTCCCTAGGAGATTTAAGAGAGTACACCGAGAATGTTAACATCTCGTAGAACTTAACATGTTAAGAAAACTGTATTTTCTTACTTGCTGTGACTAAGCTAAATATAAGAGTAAGGACAGGAATTGTTGAAGATAAAAATTCATTTTAAATGAGCTATTCTTGTTGAAGTGTTTATGCATTTTTCAAATCAAGTGCATGAGAAGTTAAACTTTTCCACAACAATGCTGCCTAGGAGGTTATGATATATTGCCTGTTACTGTGGAGCCAGATCTCGGGATCCACATAGGAAATTTTGCCTGAAAGAGCGCTGGAGGGAGAGAGGGCCCTTAGAAGTTTTAGCTCAAGGTTTTTAGCCATTAGCCATTCTTTTTTCAGATGTATATTATTTTTTTTCCTCAATTGTACTGTTAACTGCTTAGAATGGATTTGTTTTGTTAATGTGGATAAAATGGGATTAACATTAAAACTTGAAAGTCTAAATAACTTTCTGGTAGAAAGACTGAAGCATGTCTTCTAGTATTTATCCCTCTTTTTGTTGATCTAATAACAGGCAAAATGAATAGAAAAACAACAGAGTAATATTCTAAACTTTGTACACTGTTGCAGTTGAATAGATAATGAAAGGCATTGTGTTGTTTTGTGTACTGGTGTAATGCATACTGAAGGAATATAGAGTTAGTATGAATTTATAGTAGTCAGAATTTCACTTCAGATTTAAAGTTTGTGTTACTTTTCATAAGAGACTATGCCAAGGTTGTAAGTATGTGTAGGTGTAAAATAATCACTTTTTATTCTTGTAGCATTAAATTAATGCTGGCTTTTTTTCCTCCTATAGTTAAATATTTAAAAATTTGTATATTGAAAAGAGCTTGGATTTCTCCCAAGCCAGTATTTGGCCTTTAGTAGCACTCACCTGATTTGAAATACCATGTGAAACAAACCTGAAGTGAGGTTTCATAGTATCTTTGCTTCAAGAGTGAATGTCTGAGATACGGATGATGTGCAAGTTTCAGGAGCTTATAATTTTTACAGGTTAAATACACTCAAGGGGGGCTTGAAAACCTTGAGCTATCAAGAAAGTATTTTGCACAAGCACTGAAGCTTAACAACAGAAATATGAGAGCTTTGTTTGGACTTTACATGGTAAGCACAATTATAGATTTTCCATGTTATCATTTTCAATATGTTTTTATGCGTGTATGTTATCCTTTACCATTTGCTGGGGTTTGTTTTTTTTTTTCTGTTGGTTTGACTTAATAGCTCAGATTATTAACTGTTTTTAAATACTGAGTATGGAGAAATTTATGCCAGTAGGTACTCCTTACTTCAAGTGCTTTTAAGCTTTAAGTCTTGCCTGTGTTTTCCAAGAATTATCATTATTAGCACATGAAGGTAACCTCTTGAAAAAGGATTTAGAGTCATACTCCTCTCTACAAGAAGGTGAACTGCTGAAGAGTACCAGCACAGTGTGATGGCTGCTTTTGTTTTTTCTACTTTTTTATTTTTAACCAGCCTGGGTTTTTTTTTCCTTTGTTTTTTCTCACTCCAATTTCTAAATACAACTTTCTACTTTCAGTTTCAAAATGAGTCTTCAGCTTGCACAGCATTGTTGGCTTGAGTGTGACCATGACTACAGTAACTATGGGTAACACGTACTGGCACCAGCTCTTCAGTTTCTCTAAAGAAACTGAGGCCTCTATTGAAGATCTTCCTTTAGATTTTAGATCTTTTAAAAGATCTTTTTAGGGACAAAACCAGAAAGGTTCCTTGGGAGGGGGGCAGCTTACAGAGACACATCAGGCAGGTAACTTTGAGGCTTCCTGCTAATACCAGGCAATAGCAGCTTCCTTTCAAAGACTTGTTAGGCATCACCATTAAGACTCCAAGAGACTTAGACCTAATCTTCTTAGCCCATCTGCAGAGATTCTTGGGTTGGTGATTGTATGTTCAAGAAGGAGAAGAGCCTGCCTCCTTGCTGTTCCTTAGGTCATTTAGCTTTTTAGGAGTAAGTTTTGTACCAAATCTGTTTATTGGCCTAAACTGATTTTTAAGGTGTGTATACATATAGACTTCTGCATTGATTCTAGAACAGGCCTGGGGTTTATTATGGCCAATCTTGGCTCTTGATCTCTGTCAGATCTTATGTTCTGCCTGTTATTTTCGGTCTGTAAAGTAGATTTTTAGAGCCCGTTATCTATGATGATCTGGCTAGCAACCTTGAGCTAACATGACCCAAGCATTTGGGAAACTTGTTTTGTCAGTGCCTGAAAGTCATACACATAAACCCTGATTTGCATAATGCAAGTTCATTATTCCAAAAAACGTGTGTATGCTCTGTTTCAGTTCTTCAGTTTTGCTCAGCTGGTTGCTGTCACATTTTTACTAGGTGGTTTTTGCAAGCACAATTTGCCATCACTGCTTCAGTATCTACCCTTTGGCTCCTGATTTCTTTGTAATGCTGTTTCCAGGCTTTAGGATCTGGTTTTGCTGTGGCTGCGGCTTTTGTACTTGACAGACGTGCGCAGTGTTTGTAGTCCCCCAAAGAATGTCCATAACTGTGGTAAACTTTCCACAAAGGCTTTCAGCTGTATCTACTGAGGAAACTGGTCAGTACTTCATGGAATTCAGGAAACCAGAGAGAATTATGCCTCATCTTAGGGCCCTGACCTTGTACTAGATCACAAATTCAATTCATGTGGGCACGGCTTCAGAGAATGCATTCCTGAGTTTGTGGAGGCTGCTGCTTTGACAGTCCCACTCCTCTCCTATTTCTGGAGGTAGTTTCAGGGAGATAACTGTAAGGGAACGTTCTTTAAGTTTGAAATGTGTTATCCATGTAGACATTTGCTTCCATGCTCCTCTTCAAAATCTTCTCTGGAGGTTCTTCATTGATTGGTGAGAGTAGGGTTCTGTGGTTCTTTGCATTCAAGTACTTTTGCACTCAGAAAGATGTTCTGGGAGGGAGTAACAGTGATTCCTTGCAAAGTGGATTTATTTATATAAGTGGAAAAGTCTCCGAGTTTAGTTCTTAAGAAGTCTTTTTCATTTTTTTTTCAGGGGAAGATGGGCATAGTTTATGTACAGAGTCTTACCTGCATTTAAAATGTGCTTTCTGGTGCCATGGGGAAAAATGTCATGTTTTTAATGGCAGTTTGGACACAGAAGTGATGTATTTTATACCATCTCTGGTAACAAATTGAATCCGAAAAACTAATTCATAATTCTCACTTTAGGAAAAGCAAATTAGATTAGCCAATCATGTCCAGGTTTGGTTCTTAACTTGGAACACAACTGAGTGGAAGCCTAATTTAGCTTTAATTAATAAAGCAATTCTTTAAAGGTTTAGATGATTCTTATTTGGATGCATTTACCAGTAACTGTTTTTATTTTTTTCTCTTTTTCCGCTATCACTGTGCGTGGGGCTCTGAATGCGAAGGTGCTGAATGCTCTCATTTTTTTCATGCACATATATCTTACAGTTACACTGTTCTTATTTTTGTATTCCTAGTCTGCCAGCCATATTGCTTCCAATCCAAAAGCAAGTGCAAAAATGAAAAAAGATAATATGAAATACGCCAGCTGGGCAGCTAACCAAATAAATAGAGCATACCAGGTTAGTACGTCATAGTTTTATGATACTCTTTGACATGCTCTGTAGTTCTTTTCTGCACCTGTATCAACTGCTATTCAAGAGGTTAGATATGACATGTACATCAGCATAATTTGCTTGGATTTTTTGCATTCTGCTTCTGTTAGATTTCCTGGAAGCCAACCAATTAATATAAGGTTGATGTTTTACAGTTATTAATTAGTATTACTTACTTATTAGCTTTAAACAGATTATTTTCTACTAACATTAACTGAATGTACACTAGTGTAATGTTGACCTCCAAGACTCAGTTCTACAGCTAAGTATTTTAATAAAACCTTATATCTTAATTCTTAGAGTGATTTGGTCATCTACTTCTATTTTACTAGAAAACAAATGAAAATTCTAGAATTTTATTTTTCTTCAGTTTATTCTGACCTTTCAAAATCATATTTAATGGTGTTCCTAATAATTACCTTAGTAATTGTGACTGAAGTTGGTTTCGCATAGTTTTATAGAAGAATGCCCATTGAATTGTGAAAATGTAGACTTTGTAGGCCACAGTCAAAGCTTACTGAAGTCATTAGGAGTCTTTTCAGCTATTTGAAAGGTTATACATAAACATTTAGATTTGCTTTTGTATTACAAACCTCTATATTTTTTCTATAACTACGAATGAAAACAGGGTTTAGCTCATAGGTTCTGCTGTCTGTGCATCCCAAAAATTGTACATCTGTTTGACTCCCTTACAGCTATTCTTAATGATCTGCCAATGAAAGTTTATGTGTAAGTAATCCTGAACATCAAGATCATACTGTCCAGTTCTCCCTTGAACTTTTTCTGAGCAAAAATGTTGGTATTAAATGCAAAGCTGTTATACATGTAATGCTTCTTTCTCACTGTAATATTTCAGTATCAGAACCCAACATTTAATTTTTCTCTTGCTGCTACTGTTTCACAGTTAATACTACTGAATGGCCTTTTGACCAGCTCCATCTATTATGGAATTAAATTAGGATTTTTTTTTTTTATGGCCAGTGCAGTTTTCTTAATACACTGTATGTCAGTTCATTGCCAAGAGTGCAGCTTCTTGTGGCTGATGTGTTTTTGATGTATTACAACTTTGAAGTATTTTCCATTTACCCTGATTGGCCCTGTAGCTTCTGACTGTACTTTACAGTGAAGAATATTGTATCCCTGAGGACATAATTAACCATTTTATACTTGTGTGCATAAAGTTTATTTCTCTTTTGCTCTTTAAATGAGTCCCTGCTTTTCATTATAAATCATTTACCTGCTCATGACAGTAAGGTGTGTATGAATTACCAACTTTGTCTGATGTCCCATAAATAAGCAGGACTTCTTTTGACTTCAGTATGTCTGGCATTCCTGTAAGCACGGTATTGATGGAAAACTCAAGTATTGCAGGATTTAAAAACAAACAAAAGAAACCCCCAAAACCCTGTGAAGAACAGAATACACAGTGGATTCACCACTGATAGAACAAAAGAGGTTTTAAAAGATGTGTGAATGTTGAGTGAAAACTATTACTCCATGCTTTACATCTTAATAAAATGAACTGCTTAGATTAGAGTGGTTTTGAACACACGTTTTAAGTGAATATTGCAACTGAAGTTTCCAGTTCAAAGCAGCAGTAGAGACCTGTTAGCACTTCTGGGAAACAGCCCCTTTCAGGGTGCATCAGGATGTGTTGGCTATGGAATGGTGGCATACCAAGGTTAAGACCTAGAAATACGCATCTCCTGGTTCTGAATATACTGAAAGCTTAATTATGACAGTTTGTAGTTACTTGACTCACAGCCAGATAAGCATGCCCTTTTTTTTTTTTCTTTTTTTTTTCTCTCCACGGGGCTTTCTGTTAACATCACAGTATCTCAAACAAAATATGACTAGTAATGGGGGGGGGTCTGGGTGTGGGGTGGGTTTTTTGTTCTTTGGTTTTTGTTTTTGTGTTTTTTCACTGGAAAGTGCAGTTCCACTGTTTCTGTGAAACTCTTTTGGATCCTACATTAAGCATTTTTGGTTTAAGCTTACCAGAACAGATCATGTTAACACAACTAGCATAATATCTAAAACACATGTCATAACTTCTTTGTGACTTCTTTCTTTTGTGATACGTTGCATACTTCAGCTGCTCTTTTTAGCTGTTTGGGACATTAAAATGACGAACACCGTATCTGACTGGAATCATAGCGGGAATTTAGCTATACAGAAAATGTAAGTGCGCAAGCTAGTATTTGGCAAACAAATGGCATGAACACCCCCTTCCTCTTAACAGAAGTACCACAAGAAGTTCTAGTGACTACAGCTGGACAGGACTGCCCCAGCCCAACCCTACTGAGCTTGTTACATGACTGCAGAAGGGTTTGCCCACTCCAGTGTGTATGTCGGAGACTTACAACATCCAACATCTACAGCAAATGGTGTTTGGTGATGTAGTAGGTGGCAGTTTCCCCTATAAGCCAGTATTGATTTGTTGCTCCCTTAACGTGTTGAATGGTTGGAAATTTTCATCTTTTGGACCTAGGGATGAAACCGTGGTCGCTTGTGCCAGTGGAAGCCCTTACAGCATTCCTCCATTAGTGGAGGGTTGTCTAGCCAGGTTTTAAGCTAGATATTTATATTATCTGTATAAATCCTCCTCACTTTCCTTGCATTATCCAAAGCACTTTGTAATAAGAGCCTTAAGAGCTTGTTGAGTTTGGCATTGACTTGTTTTATTAGTTGGACCTTCTTATACTGTTAAATGCAATTTTTCCGGTAGTCATGTTCTAGAGAATAAGATGCATTTAGAACCTTGGCTTCGGTGCCTAGACAAATTATATGAATTTGTGACTTTAAAATATGAAGTTATTAATTCAAAAAGTTATTTTCGAGCAATTGTCTTACAGTGAGATCTTTCCCCATTTTCAGCCTGGATTTGAACTTGAATTACCAACAGTTTGCTCAGTAATTTTGGAAAACTGCCTTTATTTTTTCAAATTCAGCACTGGCTATAGTTGCATTTTTTTTTTATTTTATATGCAATTTACTTGAAATATTTTTACTGGTCCCCTTCTTTCAATTTATTCTCTCATTCAGGCAGTTTGCTTTGGCACTTGATTTTTGCTTTTCCTATGCATTCCTGTATGAAATCAGAGGAACCTTTTAGTTTATTGTCATTTAAAGAAAACAGTCTTTGGGTGTGAAAAGAAAACCTTATTTTCACCAATCTTGGTTAGACTGTACAGCAGTTTCTTTACAGGAAAACATGGTGATAAAGAATAGTTGAATTAAATAATTTTCTGAAAAGCACAGATATTTGACGCTCCATGAGGTTAATATACTTATTTTGATGTTAAATATGTAACCCTCCATGCTTAGTAATTCTCACCTGTGCCTAATCTAGGAGAAATGTAAACTTTTGCAGGAAGACAGAAAGGTTTTGTAGCTAGGGCTGCTGTATGGAGCTGGAATTCCTGGCTGCTAACATATGCTCTAAAAAAAAGGGTCATTATTCTCTAGGCCACTTAAGTTTAATTGACTGGGTGGAAAAAAACAGAAAAAAAATTTTTTTTAGTTTTAATCTTTCATTTCAGATGTTAGCGAAGTACTCATTATTCAAAGAATTATTTTAAGTTTATTATTATTACAAGCTTGGTTTTGCTGTATCACTGGGAAACTGAATTATTCTCTCTGTGCAAACCCTGTGAAGAATGTGTATCTGTTCTGACTGAGGACATGAGTCACAGTTACTTTAACATCGAAACAAAATATGGCTACCTAGTGCTCTTCAATTAGGTAATTGGTTTAGCATGTCCTCTGGTAGAAGTGTTTCAGCAGAGGCAGGCAAGTTTGATTAATGCTCACAAAAATCTTTAATGTGATCCTACTCATAGTAATTTTCCAGATACATGCTTCTTGGGTACATTGCTAAATTCTTCTGTGTTAAGCAGTCCACATGTTATTTATGGTTGGAGAGGTGATTTTGTTACAAACCATTTGGGAAACAGAAAATTAAATCATGATTTTAAGAAATGGATTCCGGCTCAATCAGTCAAATTGCTGTGTAATGGCAGAATAGACAAAATAATTGTTCGTCAGGGCAAATTTGAAGTGATTACGTTTCCAAGTATACTTCTGTTTGTTATGACGCAGAGTTTGGTTTTATTTGTTCAGCTTAAAGTACATGTCAGTATCATGAAGGCAACCAGTCTTGAAATTAGCAAGTAACATTTTTTAAACTAATGTCTTATGTCGGTTTTGCTTTCAGTGTCCCTGAAGAGAAGTAAAATAAGTAAAATTCATCTTATTTTGAAGTTTCCTCTGTGTCCTTTCTGTGTGTCTTGTCAAGTGTGCTTTTTGACCACAGTATATTCAGGCTTCTGTGCTTTTTCTTGAAATCTCTGAATGCTTTGAATTTGAAACAATTTTTCAGTTGAGGATTTTGAGTTCTGTTTTTTTCATTTGCTTGTTTTTGTGAAAAGATTTGGACTCCCCAAGTATCTGCTTAGGACTATTCTTGTTTAGTGTGAACAAAAAGAGGATATTCTGTTAAGTCAGATCTAAGGAAGTTACTTCTCTCACCTGGGAGAGCTTTGATTTTCCTCTGAAATTGACTGCTGCAAGTCACTATGGAAACTGCACAACCTGAAGAATGGGTTTATACATATTACTAGAGCCAAACATGGCACATCAGTTCATCATCTGGAAATATGAAAATACATCATTTTCAGTATGTCTCTTAATTATAAAATGTCACAATAACAACATTTCATTCTCCTAACTATTTAATTTGAAATAGCTTTTCATTTACTGTGCCAAAACTATTTTTTTAAGAACTCAGTACTGATTGGGAATCCCAACATTAGATTGTAGCCTAGGGGTCAAAAGCAGGTTAACAGGTCCTGCAGCTTGTTGCTGGTGTGATATTACCTGGGTTTGATGACTTAATCTTTCTTAACAGGTCATGAAGAGTTTGCTAAATTAAGTTAATTACAAGAGAGAAGGGACACATTATAAATCAAGGACTAACTATGCAAGACACCAGTGGTATTTGAAATAAAAAACATTAAATTGAAAATTTATTGAGTGTTTAGATGTTAACATTTAGGTAGAGAATAGGCTATTTTACTAGCAGCAAGTTACAGTTACTGCTTCTGTAATTTCTTTACCACCCCTCCCAACTCCAAAAGCAAAACTTTTTAATGCAGGTGTATTAAAAATGGTTGAGAGTTTCATTTGACTGAAGACCAACCTAGTCAATAAATCCACTGTGTTAGATATGGCTGATGAGTGATGGGAATTGTCAATACAGTTAGAAAAACCCTTTTGAGGTCCGCATGGGGTGATCAACATCTCCTACCCTTTTACCCCTTTCTTTGCTTTCCCAAACTTGGCTGCATGTGTCTTAGGGAATCTAAAGCCATAAATAGTATTTATTGAGCTGTATCTTTCTTTGTTATCAAGACAGACTTTATTTCAAATGCTCCCTGAAATTGCTGTTGTAATAGTAGGTTATGATCAAATACAAGGTCATTACTCATAGTTACTTTGACCTGTGAAATATAATTACATGATGACTGGATTATTTTATAGTAGGTTTTGATAAACAGAACTTTCTCTGTCTCACTATAACAAAAATAAATAATAGATTAGCTTCAACTACAGGTGCAAGTCTTGCTACTATTTAAATTACAAATATAATCTAATTTGCATCACATAAAAAAATAAAGTCTGAAATAAAAATTATATTAAAGTTTGCAAAGCAAACAAACAGCAGGAAGATCTCTATTCAGATAAATGTTAAATTTCAAAGTGGCGTATTTATTAGTGCTGAATATTGACATTCAGAGCAAATGAGTGAAATTAAGGAGTTCTGTTGCATTTGCATTACTTGTTAGAAGAAGGGTGATATAGCTTGTATTCTAGTAAAAATGCGGGGTTTTAGTGAAACAATAAAGAGGCTGTGCTTTTATGTTTGTAGTAAATGGAGTTAATTTTTGGTACTTAATGTTTAGAACTGTTATTTGTACAGGATCTATGCACAGAATTTCTGATATATGACAAATAACAATCCTTTTTTGTTGTTGATTAGTTTGCAGGTCGCAGTAAGAAAGAAACTAAATACTCTTTGAAGGCAGTGGAGGACATGTTGGAGACCCTGCAAATCACTCAGTCTTAGGTTCGCACAGAGAACGAATATTAAATTTTCCAATTCCATGATCAACCTGTAATGACCTATGGGTTATGTTACTCTAGTGCTGTTAAAAGTTAATTTTGTATTGATTAACATGCTATCTAAAATAATGTTTTATGAAAAGTAAAATGCCTATTTATTGCTGCTACAAGAAATGTGATAAATACCCACTGAAATGAGTAACTTATCCAGATAGACAACATAAAGAAATGACATGTGCTGCGCATCAGTCTCTTCAGATTTTTGTATCTACAATACCTGCTTTTAAGCCAGAATTTGTAGAAATAAACTCATTAAATGATTAAAAAAAATTACAGTGATCTATTGGACTTGCAAATGGCAATTATGAATTTATGTATGTAGATGAATAACATGTTAGAAATTTTTATCTTGTTTGCCTATTTAAGAGTAAAAGCATGCTACAGATATACACTTTCTGGTAAATGTTTACCATACAGCAAGGAGTGATTATGAATACACTTTATTAGAGAAAAAAGATGATGTTAATGGTTTTATTAATGAGTTGATATCCTGTACGGTAGAAATGGAGAAAACTTATTCGTGTACTTTGCTTCAGAGCTGCTCTTGTACTGGCTTAAGGCCAAAGATACTCTTCTCTGTGGCTTTGTGGGCAACTGCTTCCACGTTTACATAGTTCTCCGATTGGTATATGCAAATGCACTTTTTTATTCCTTCTGTGTGTCCTTTGTTGTACATACATTCCACATGAATTTCAAAACCATCTGAATGCAGGGCTGTGTGCTGGTCTGTACTAATTTTGTACCTGTGGTATGGGTACCCCTTCACTGTGGTGTAAGCTATGGTATATTAGCGTGAGATAGCATGTTCAACTGCCTTGTACTTACTGGAGGATAAAAGTATTTTTACACCATTACCATGAAGCATCTAGCACACTGTAAATCCATCTTGTATTTGTCTTTGGGCACTTGTTTATTTACTCGGATGATGAGTCAAAACCCCTAATTCAGGCATTTTGCAGTTCTGATCGTTCTGGATGTTGTTCAGATGTATACTGTGGCCATTCAGTTGCACAGCTACCATTTCATTTACTGTGGCTTCAGTAAGATTGCATAACAGCAGCAACATACCCTTGACAAATTCTAATAAAAATATTGCGATGTCATTTTCATGACTGTTGCCACCATCCAAGCTGATTGGAGTTTCAGATTTTATACTGTCTACTCTATATAGATGGGTAAGTTAAAGGCTATGTATTGAAATGTCCTTTTTATGACCCTGGACTTGATGTAATGAAATAAAGCTGAGCTTCTGCTTAAAAACAAAGCAGCAACAAAAACTTGCCCTGTGAGTTCAAAGCTTGAAGATGTATGTAACTGAAGTGGTCGTTGCACAACACTGTGCTTTTAAGATACACTTAAGATCTCATTCCCATTATCCATGAAGTAGGTTGGAGTATGGTAGTGTGACAGGATGGGTGCTATGCCATGGGAATTAATTGTATGTGGAATCTTAAATTAACTTAATTCAGTACTGCAAACACTCCATAGTATTATACTAAATCACCCAATTCTAACTTGGGGAAATAGTGCAGATCCTTTTATAATAGTAATTCACAAACTGGCTTCAGAACAGTATTTGCAAATAGATTATGTATGTTTCAGGTGGAAAACCAAGAAAATACCATAGGTGAACCTATGTACTTCTGTTCAGATTTATAGTCTTTTACTGTATGAGTGTGCCATCTAGAGTTTTAAACCCTTGTTAGTCTTTTTTTATTTTACCTACATCTCAAATAACTTGGTTGCATTCTAAAATTAAAAATGGTGGGAAGCTGTACTGTAGGATAGAATTACTTAGCGGTGCATAACATATTACCTCCAAGGTATTAAAAAACAACAGCGCAGTATTGTGCAGCAGGCATCTATGCTGCTGGAAAGTGTTGTATATAACATTTTATGCAGAGGCAACTTTTAACATAACAATGTCAGACTTGGGCATATAGTGTATCAGTTTCTCTGTAAGGAGGTTTGTTCTGTTTCTTGTTTTCAGTGTTTTGATGACAAATTTCGTCTTATTTGGCTGCTTAGAAGCTTCTAGTTTTTGCTACTGCTTAGCATCTTTTTGAAATTACTTTTTAGCACTCTGATCTGTGCTTCTATTTTGGCATAATTCCCACATAGTAGAGCTTACAAATTGACCTAGGAAATATTTCTGACAAATTTGTATTTACTTCAAAGATAAAATAAATTACTCCCATGAAGATGCATGGGCAGTCTTTGATAGAACTATTGAATTGCAGCACTGGAAATCTGGGGGGTTTTCTGTATTCAAATGAAAAAAAAAAAAAAAAATCCTATGTGTGCACGGGAAGTAACCGTATGAAATGCCCTGCACTCTCAGCAAGTAAAGGGTACAGAAGAGAAGCTGTGATATAATGTGATCTTTATAAAAGTAATTTTCCAGTTCTAGTAAATGATTTTGTAATATGTCACTGACGCTGTCTTGCATTAAAGAATAGGTTTTCAAAGAATGGGTTACTTAGTTAACAAATGAACTTGATTATGTTCTGTATTGTGCTCTGACAGTGACAAATGCTACACAAAAATATCAAGCACACAGTCTCCTTTTTGCAAAATAAAAGGCTATGTTTTCATATTGTTTCAGTTGACAGCAAAAACTTGAGACCTTTGCAATGCCAAACTGTGTAGTGATGACTTCTGTCTTTATTTTTTGCAGCCATATTTTGATAATAGGCTTGATAGGGAGAGGTTAGTGTTACCTGTTGAAGTAAAGGTCATTGAAGAGCCAGCAAAACCTCCGATTCTACCTTTGTAATCCTAGTTACTGGTGACTTCTTAGAAACCTTTTGTCCAAATGTTATACAGTTCATATTGTGTAGCTGCAAAAAGCTCATCTTGTTTAGAATATATCCCTAAATCTCTTCAGTGCCCAGAATATCTTGCTGTTGCTATTGGAAACTCTGTTATTAGTCAACGGAGGACTTCCTCTTGGCAGGGCTGTATTTGTGATGGCATCCATGTTTGCTAGTCACTGCGTTTACAGTGGAACTTGTATTTCAGCCAGCTTTAGAAGGGAGGGGAAAAGGAAAGCAAATTAAACTTGACTTACTGGCATGAATTTGTTAGCTTCTTGTTACTTGCACCCTCATCTTCCAAGAACACCAACTGTAGCTGTAGTCAGGTTTGCAATAATAATTCTTCTTCATGTAACTCAAGCACTTCCATATATTCAGCTCTAAAACCAGTACTCCATTAAAATCTAAACCATACGGATTCCAGTGAAGCAGTGCTATGCGACGTACGTGTATCCTGGTATGCAGGGAAAGGGCAGTTCTCCCACCCTCCCTCGAGTTGGTGTCAAGAGTGGAAGAGAGTTAGAACAGTTCTTGAATGTGTTTTTGTCCTGAAAACTAATACTGCTTAATATGTCTCGAAATATTGCTTATTACTTGCATTGCTCAGTGCATGAATAGAATTTTAGGACTAACTATTGCTTAACTACACATACATGAATCTACATGGAGAATAAAGTACTTGAAACTAGTCATTAGCCTTATCTGGAATGACTCTGTACCCGTATAGAGCTGTATCCTCTTGGTAGGCACCAGCTGGAAGTTTGATTCAACGCAGAGACTAGTTTTCAGAAATAAATGGTCATTAATCTACCTGCCTCTTAAAAAAACCCAGCCAAACAAACAAAGAAACAAGAACCCCCCCCAAACAAAACCAAACAAAAAAAAACACCCCCAAAAAACCCAAGCACCACCCCACAAAAACAATAAAAAAACCCCAAACAAACAAATCCAACCCCCCAAAACCCACCTCTGATAGAGGAAGTTGTTTTTCAGCTGTGGGATATGAAATGGAAAACCTTTATCAGTGGACTTCATACGTGAACTTATTTTGTTCTGTGATGAGGAAATCCCCTGTATAAGGCAGTGCAATCCTTTTAATGCTTGTCTGGAAGGAAGAAAGGCTGGAGGGAGCACAAAGGCCTGTTCAACCCCTATGCCATGGTAGGACTTCTGTGGCAAGTTGCGAAGAAAATGCCATTCATCTGCACCTAGGATCCCAGAGGTTAGTTAGCATTCCTGGTGAGCAGGCACCATTGCCACTGAAAAGGGCTAAGTAAGACTGGACCAGCACAGCCCAGAGCCTACAGAGCCGGTGCTCAGATACACGTGCTTAGAGACTCAACACAGCACGCGAGTCTTCACCCAGTTGTTGGCAGGGCTGCATGTTGGCATGAGGCTGCCTGCAGGTTTTTGCCCCTGCTAGGGACTGTCCTCTGTATTCTACTTTTCTCCCCTTGGCCTCTGCACAGCAGGAATCTTGCAGAAGATTCATGCTGCTGTGGTACCCTCCCAGTTTCACGGGAGCTGGCTGTGGAGGTGAGGGTACGGATGGGTCAGTTTGCTGGATTGATCCTGGATCTGTGCAGGTTTTGCACATTCTTAGCTTCAGTGCACTCAATTACCAGTGCACACCTAAAGGTCAGTGTGTGAGCCTTTGCCTTGGACTGAAAGGACATCAGACAACAGACCTGTCCTGTTAAACATCTGCAGCCTGCTTAGCTCCTTTGTGGGTGCTTGACAAAGAATGTAAGAGGGTGGATTTTATCCATGCTGAGCGACGTGCAAATGTGTAGAAAGATCTATTACTGATGGTGTCATGGTGACTGCAGTTCAGTTCTTGCAGTCAGTGGGCCTTTTTTCGTGTGCGTAAGAGCATGGAGTGAATCACTTAGGGAAAACACTTCCAGATGGGAGGCCCTTAATCCAAGGTCAAAGGGAGGGCTGGAGGGAGGAAGAGCCATCTTTTCAGCTTGTGTGAGTCAGCATAGGTCCAGTAGTTCTCTTCCCTGCAGAAGGTGACAAAATACACTGTGCTTTTGCATTGCATAAATAACGAGAAGTGTAAGGCTGTCTTTAAAAAAAAAAAAAAGTGCAAAAATGTTTTTCTCCTCGACCCTATGTGTTTTAACTGCTTTCAGTGTGACCTTGTTGATGTTAGGGTTCCTCATGCTGTTCAGCTAGCACGTAGGCATCTGCCTCAGGGCTACCAGTGGAGAAAGACACATTTAGAGTGACTGCTCACTTGGGAAAAGTCCCTGATGGGCTTCCGTCATGGCAGGTCACGACCTATTTGCATCGTCAGTAGAAGCGCTACTTGTCCCACAGACGGGGCTTGCATGAGTAAGATTCCTCTTGGGATCAAGGCTAGTTTTCCCCAAAGAATGAAGGATCTTTTCCCAAATTTATACAGTTTTTCTGCAGCAAGCTTCTAGGTTTTGGACATGATGTTTGGAAGTGAAACTTTAAACCAGGCAGATGTAATCCTCCTGGGAAGAGACTGCAAAAATCAACACTGAGGCAGTTTCAAAAAAGTGAGCAGCAAGTAAAATTAGCCATTACCTCTGTTTCTTTAGGTAATTGAGCTTGACACAGTGGTGTGTCTGACAAGTTGCTTTGTGTTTTTTATTGCACTAAATACAGATATGACACTCAAAGCTGTCACTGGCCGTCTGAGAATATTTGTTTCAGTTCAGACTTTGGAAATCGAGTAAATGTGGATAGATCACGATGTGGGCAGCAGCGTAAGAAAACTACCCAGTAGAACAGTATCTCTTTCCCTGGAAAGCTGCTGCAGTTTATTCTGTTTAAGTTAGAATCAAGAATGTAAACCATGAAAAATTATTAACAGGTCTATTAAAAGTCAGTAGCTGCTGCGTCCTTTTAATTTGGTAGTCAACCTTGTTATTCCTTTTTTTTATTGAATGATTATTGTGCAGGCTGCTTGGGCATTATTAGCAGGCTTTATTGTAAGCTGGAAATATGTTTGAAAGATTCAAAGGGAGGATGAAAATTCTGAAAAACCTACAAAAACCTTGGTCTTGCTGACTGCAAATTGAGATAAATTGTGTATGAAATGAACACGGAATTTCTGCTTTAAACATATCAATAATATTTAGTGACTTGTAACAATATTGTAATTGTAGCCATGCCAAGCTTTTTGATCAAAACTTCCCAGAAATGTGATGTCATTATGGAGCCAAAAGCTCTAATAAGCTTTTAAGTAAACTTTGATTAAGTTAAGTGTAGGCACTGCCCAGACCGAGAAAGGAGCCTTTGCTAATACAGATAATTTTCTCCTCTTGGGAAGCTCCCATATTCAGGTAATTTTGAGCCTGATTAGCCATATGAAAGAAACAGCTACACCTATTATCAGAGTAGTTTCAAGGAATATCAAGGCTTTTCCACGTACAAACCATCTTCTCAGTAAAGCAGAGATGTAGATGCGGTCATTTGGGAGCAACTTGAGAGCAAATCGATAAAGTGATACCGTCACTTTGGGAGGGAATTGGATGAAGAAGCCTAGCAAGAGATTTATGTCTGTTTTTCCCTAGGCCCTTTTCTTAATGTAAAGTTTGCTGAAGAAAAAGCCCTCTGCAAAGAAAGTTCATTTAGGCTGGCTAATATCTGTGTTTCAGCTGTATAACTGCGTAACAGAAAGTGCATTTTTCGGGGTAGGAGCCTGACAGGCTGGTGGGTGGCTGAGGTTAGTGCAAGGAGCAGTGTCTTACGCAGGTTCCAGGTTGAGAGCACCTGGGCCTTCTGTGCCAGGGCGGCAGGGCCTGCTACCCGGCTCTAGCATCTGTCTTTAGGACAAGAACAGCCTTTCTCGTGTCCTTTCAATGCCCAGCTGTCATATGCTGTCTGCTGAAGGCCTGTATAATACGCATAGTGCTTTTTAAAAAATTCCAATGATTTGCCATTTCAGAGCGGATCAATGATCCAGTTTATTCCCTCCAGCTCTAGCCAGCGTTCATACAAATATTTTGTTTAAAATGAGCTCCTGGACCCTATTCCTGGATTGCTATTTAGGCAACAAAATAAGGAATGGTATTCTCCAAGTCATCGGCTCCCATTTGGCCTTGCTGGCACTTTTTTGATTCCAATTTTTTTTTTGAAAATCAAACCACATATTTAAGTGCTTAAGTGCTTAGACATGGATTCGATTCTTAAATTTAGGCACTGACTTTTTTCCTTTTCTTTTGTGTCCTTCATTTGCCAGACTCCGAAGTGGAAGCAGAATAGATAGTTTTCTCAATCGCCCTGGCTATGTATTTGTAAGCGGTTGAGAAGTGCCTTTTCATATATGGTCATCTATGTGTAAAATCATTGGAAGAAAGCAACAAAAGTGACTGCTGACTAATGCGGAAAGAACAATATTTTAAACAAAATTAATGCAAGAAAGGCTGCAGAGGCTGGAAACGGTAGAAGTTAGTAAGGTAAAAGGTCTACCTGAAATAGAGAACATGTAACAAAGCCTGTGCTCTGCTGGGCTCTGGAGCCACTTGGTCTTTTTTCCTTCATGCTCCATCCATTCCTGCAGTCTCTTGCCTCTTACCTCCCACCAGTTACATCTTTTGTGGTGGTTCTTTGGGGCAAGGTTTCTGTCCGTATGCTGTGGCCGACCATGACACACATGAGAACTGAGGGATGACGTCCGGTCACGCCGGGGTGGTGGTTTTTCTGTTGTTTTGTCCCGTTTCCTTTTCAATGATTGTTGAGAACTGCGGGTGTGTTCTTTGGCAGTGAACAAAAAATACCAGAAGGCTGCCAGATATTGGGTACGTTCACTTATTTCTGATCACTTCAGGTAAATGAAGCAGAGGAATCACAGGTGTCAGGAGGATGTCCGTCTGCTGTCAGGTCCCCAGTGATCTGAAGACAGCTGTGGAAGCAACAATTCAGTGCCACCGTGGGGATGGGAGGGAGGGGAGCATAAACACCCTGAATGAAGACGACTGTTTAAATGGGAAGTGATATTACTGGGGACTGGCCAGAATGCAAGAATTTAGTTTTACAATAAAATTGGGTTTGACTTCTGGTTTTGTTCCATGGTAGAAAAAAACAGAATCCTTTTCACTGCTGAAAAAGCCATACCCACAAGGTTGACTCCACATTGGATTACCGGTAACCTAATGACCGAGTAATTTCCCTGGGTTGTAGGAGATGGAGGTTTCTGTTGTCTACCTGATTAAGAGAGAGACTTTCAACTTGAGTTTCTCGTATTCCCGGCAAGTGACCCAACCATTATGTTGCTGAGTCAGTCTCTGGCCTGTGGACAGTTGGAAAAATGGGAGAACTCCATAGGAGAGATTGGCCAATCAGCTTTATAGGTTGGGTTTCTCTCTTAATAAAATTCCCTAAAATAAACCCAACCCTGAGAAAGCTCCAGTGAAACAAATGCTTTTTGGTGGAAAGCATCTGGCTTTTATGGGTCCTAATGACTACACTATTACTTGCAATCTTTCACAACCGGGACATGGACTTTACCATTTATTTAATATACAGTGGCTCAGAGGCATTAAAAATAATCAAGTAACTTGCATCTTTTTCGCTAACAAATCTGGAACTTTACAGGGAAAGGAAAACATGAATCTGCTCTCGGTGCTTGCTTCCTTTCTTTGCTTGCTAATGCGCTTTGTGTTGTATGGATGTGAATGGTTTCTCTGAGCTTTGAGGCAGCTCAGGACAGCAGGCAATGCAGGCAGCTGCACAAAATAGGCAATTTTATGGAGCTTTGCCTGTGTCTGAAAAGGTGAAGGTGAGCTGTTTGAGCAGCCTGTCTGCCTTCTCTGTGCCCAGCTTTCTGTTCCAACAGAATCTAGCGAGGGAAAGGTCAGGGTTCACCTGTGGGTTTGGGCAGCTCTGTTCCCTATAGCCTTCCGCCTTCTCCTTTCTGGGGAGTGAAGGAGAGAGCCCCAGGTGAAAATCTGAGAGAAGGCAGTACAGACTCAGCTACCCACAGGGACCAAATTCAGCCGAGGCTCCTCAAGTGCAGATAAACCAGGAGAAGAAACTTCTGAAATCCTCGCTGTCTCTGCAGAGCCCGGGTCCCAGCTTTATCCACTGATGGTTGTCCAAGAAAGTCATTGCACACGTGGACATTTGCAGGGGGAGGCTGCAGCTCAGGTAACGGCTGTGAAAAAGGAGAAGCCAGGCAGTAAGTTAGCCTGGCAAAGATTTCTTTTTAGGGAGGAACATAGAGAAAAAACTTAACAAAACTATTTTGGTGCTTCTGATAAGTTCTGTATTGTGTAAACAATATATGGAAAATAACTTCTAAGAAATGTAAAGGAAGAGAAAGGTGAGAAGAGAGATAGGCCAACCTAAATAGTCTTGCTTCTCTTGGCAGTTTGAAAGGAGAAGAAACCTTGCTTAGACACTTCACCTTTCCTTCATGGAGAACTTCATGTATCAGCAAGCTACTGAAGTGATAACTGAGATTGAATAAAGTGGATTATCTTTCAGACATACAGATGCATCTTCATTTCTTTACAATCAATTAACTTACCATGTTGCTTGGCTCAGAGGACAAATGATGTAACTTGTGCTGGTAAGGAAGACACATGCCATTTCAGCAGAGACAGATCTTAAAACGTTAGTTTATTTTTCTTACCTGCCTAAGGTCGGTGGATTTTGGTTTTTGTATATGATTTTAGCGGGGTCTAGTAGATCGGGTTCCTTATTATGCTGATCTTTCTGTAAAAGACACCTGTAAATACTGATCTTTGTGTTGTTAGTAGCATGTCTTATCTCCGGAGTCACGCAGTCTGTGGGGTTATTCCTCCCCCCCTTAAGTATATGTGTAAAATCTCTCTGATGAAATCTGTATGCAGAAAATAGGTAAGTTTGCTGGAAATTATATTTGATTAATTATTTTTCCCCTTGTAGAGTGGAAGGGGAGTTAATCTGTTACAATGAGAGAAAGCTTGCTAAAATATGGGCAATGGTACAGTTTTGTGACTAGCATGAAGCAGCCTGCCACTTTGTGAGTATTGTTATTGACTTGGCTCTGCAACATGATGCAATTCAGTAATTTAGGATTTTTCTGCTTCAGATTTCTCAAACATAAAATAGGATCAATGGAATCTGTTGTACCCCCAAAATCACTGCTTGTAGGTGTCGCATGAAATTAATACAGTGCTTATGAGTTCATCTTGCTTAACTTCATAAATATCGCGTTACTAGTTGGCTGATCAACCAGCTACATCTGTCTGGTGAAAGAAGTAATTTCTGTGTCCAGTCATTTCTTACAGGTAACAAGAAATTTATGTCATGTGGGTCACTCCAGTCAGTGCTTCGCGTCACAGGGAAGTGTAGGGTAAATTTGGCAGAATTCATGTACATTTTATACAGGCTCCAGATGTTTTAAGCATTCTATGCATTCATTTTAAAAAATGGTCTTCTAATATTTGAGGTGGTTATTAATTTTTTTGCTCAAAGGGAACTTTAGTATGAATAGTTGATGGATATAAGATAGCATGTCTTGCTAACTAAAATGTTCATTAATTATTTGTGGTTTATTTTCTATACGTGTCAAGAGCTTTTGATCCTGTAGTCTTCACTGAGCTTATAATCTGCCATTTAGAGTAGCAAAAGAAATGTAATCGAAATACTTTGTATGCAGAATTTTTACATGATCAACTGCAAATTGATAGATCACACAGTAAAGGAATTTGGAATAAAGTAAGGTGCTTGAAGGAAAAAAGGAGAAGTGGTTCTGAATGTTAGAGTGGTCACAGCTAATCACGAGATGAATTATTCTGTATACTGAGAGTTGGATTCAGCTCTGATTTAACTCAGCAGGAGGTTTTATTTTGATCTAAACGTGACCTTGGTGTTGTGAATTTTAGGTCAATGATTATATTCCATTAAAATAATAATTTGTATTTTATAAATCACTTTTAGACCATTTTCATTTATAACCATAGTTTTTCTCTATATTGAAAGTGCTGTATTGCCCAGTACCTTGCAATGAATCAGACACATAACAATTCAAGTATTCGAAGTGCATGACAAAATAAGAAACTGATTTAAAATTTTCTCTTATTTTTAAACTATTTTTCCATCACAAGTCTGGAAAGTAAGTGACTGAATTTTTTTAATTATCATTAGGCAGCTCTGGCACAATTTATGTTAAGAGGTTTTGGCCTGTTTATGTGTGCTGGAATTTGCCAAAATTAGTAATGTGATATTCCATCTTTAGCAAGCCTATAGAGCAATAAATAATGACACATGACTGTATGTGAGTGTTGTTAGTTTAATTTTTTTTGTGGTGTTCATGAAATGCAACGATCTTCCAACCCAAATTCTGCAGTATTAGGCAGCAAGTTGTACTCTGAACTAAACCAGATGCTGATCAGCTCTGTTCCTATTATCGACTTGGGGCAGAGATGGTAACCAGACCTTATTTGCAATGTTAACATTTGGAACAGATTAACAGCAGTTAGGCTGAAATGAGAAACCTCCACTTTACTGAAAAGGTTCAAAACATGTAATGCTGTAAAAATCAGGACGTCTGTAGTATGTTAGATAGGAATAAGTAAGTTAACTGTAGGCCACACTTTCCCCTTTGCAGGATGTGTTGTTTCCAGTTTATGAGTGGCTCTTTGAAAGGACATGTTTATGAGGTATAGTCAGGTTTAAGTCCTGATAAACCATCTACTTGATGGGGTATAGTATATCCAAACTTGCTGTGCTTGTTCATTGTGAGAGAGCCCTCCCCAGAGCCAAGCTGTACAGAAGATTTTTGTCTGGGAGACAAAACCCACACGTGCTTGTGAAGCTCGGAGACCCAGGATGCTTCTGAATGCCAGCCTTCTGCTACATTCAAAAGCAAACCCAAAGAGGAACATGCCCCAAAGGTGCCCAGCGGAGTACGTGGAACACGTGGTGCCGTATGCTGCACGCTGGCCTGGAGATGTTTTTCTGTGCCTGCTCACGGTGTCTCAGAGGATTCTCTGGGAGCTGGAGGGGTTCGACAGGAGTGTAGCGAAGGACCAATGCTTCTTCGGCTAAAACTGGGCTAAGCCTCATTGCCTATTTGTGAAGGTTGTACAGTTACGGCTGCAACTATAAACTTCTACAGTGCATTATTTCTGGTGCTGTATTACCTTCCTCCTCCTATCCTGTGCTTTTTTATTGGGAATATTGCTTTAGCAGGAATTTAATAGCGGGCTTCAGGTCTAAGGAGAGTCTTTCTGCAAAAGTCAGTCAGAGATGTTGCTGGGTTCTCATTGTGTCACCTGCTGCATGGTCTTCCCATGTGACTAGTTTGAAAACATGGTATTCAAGTTTGCAGAGAGTAAAAGCCCTTTGAAAACTTACATGCAAGGCTTCTGTTTAAATGTAGTGATTAACCACTGTAAGTACGGATGTTGAGAGAGATGAAGCTAGGACATCAGTTACCCTGGTCATCTGGTGAAATTGTTCATAGAGTAGCCAGGTCAGCCAGCGAAATCGCCAACCACAGCTGCGCACACGCAGAAGTGCGCTGGGAAAAGAGCCAGCAGCGAGGTGCTTCGGTCATGGGTGGGGGCTGTAGTGGCAATGCTGAGCGCTCGCCACGGTAAACTAAATGAGAAATTAAACCTAATCCGCTGTAATTACATTGGGTAAACTACCGCATGGATTTCAGTTCAGTTTATGTTGACTTGAAACAGGTTTTGGTTAAGCGCACCGTGTGGCTGGAGGTATGCACTGGAGCAGTAGCTGTGGTTCAGCTGTGACTTGAGTTGTGAGTTTAAGTTTCTACAGGTGAAAGTTACAATCCTTCTTACAGGGAGTAGCAAAAGCCACTCCTGTCTTTTGGGAAGGAGCAAATTTGTAATGACAGGGACCCTCCCCTGTACTGCTCTGGCCAGGTGACCAGCCAGGAGGGACGGGTTTGGCCTTCTGTGTAGGATGGTGAGAGGAGCCAAGGTGTGGCCAGGCAGAGCGAGGACAGCACTGGGATGAGAAGCACTGTCAGGAAGGTAGCTAGAAAAACACCAAGAAATGGAAACAATTACTCCATGCAAGCTGGTTAGAGATATGATCTGAATTGTCTCTAACCACGGACAGCAAATGAAGGGATCCTGGAAGCATGGGACGATTGCCAGTCTGTAACGCTATGTCCACATGTGGCAGGTACACGCTGGCGTACACTTTGACCCATGCTACCGAGAGCCCAGGGTTTTGCTCCCGATGTTCAGTCACAAAAAAGCATTGCCTCCTATCTTGGGCTTGCTTGTGTCCACCCAGGGCGGATGTGAGGCAAGTTCAGGTTTGTGAGCGGGTTCAGTCATGCCTTGGAGGTATTCTGTAAAGGTATGCTGGGTTTCCCTCCAGTAGCCCACAGCTGCATCTTGCAGCTCCTGAGTGAATCCACTTATAGGTCACCCAGGGGTGTGGTTTTATGTCATTATTTTTACTCTTTCCAAAATTTATTATAGAAACTATGACTGCCTTTTTCTTGACCTTCAAGGTATTTGGGCCTTATGAAAACTGATCAAGGTTTTCTTGAATTACAGGTCAGTGTGAAGCCACCCCTGGCCGTGGTGTTACTTAGAAGCTGGTCTGAATTTCAGGTTGTAGCTGGACCTCTTCCATGCTCCCTATATTTCAAATCAGGAAGAATATTTTCAGATGGAGAAGAAAAGCTGTGAATACTTTGCAAGTAATAGTATTTTCCATGTAAAAGTGAAAAAGTAATGAAATAAGCTGTCAGTATTTTAAAGCCTGACCTTTTAGCTGGTGTATATGGGGAGCTCAAAGGAGGGATGAATTTTGCCCCCCAGGTAAGATGCCATCGCAGAGGAAGCTTGGAGGGAAGCAGCTTAGGGCACTGGCACTGCAGAAACAGGCAGGCAGGTGGCTCTGAGGTACGGTAGACGTAGCCATCTCTGCTTAAAGAAGATTTTGACCTGAGTCTGAATTTAGAGTATCCAGCCTAAGTGCACAGTGTAAGGTGGGGAAGCAAGAACATAATGTTAGCAAATAACCTGCGGCTCAGCATGCCACTATGATGTGCCTGTGGTGTTAATATCTCTACACTGAAATGGCTACAACCATTTCATATAGCAGGAGCATTGCTTCAAGCGAGTGAGGCAGCGTTTTGAAGAGAAAGCTTGAAGTGACACTGTTGCACAGCAAGTTTTGTTTTCCTAGTCTTTCACCTTACCAGTCCTTCACCTCTCTACATTTCTTTCTCTCTTAGACAGACAGTGGGTATAAGGCAGCGCTGCTTGGCTGTCATTTCAGCATCTGCTGGACCAGTTACCAAGTCTCATTCTTTGATAGTGAAACTTTTGCTCATCCTTTACCCTGGTCACTTGAAAAGTTTTGCTGGGCAGTGGCATATTTCCATAGGCAATCTTCTGCTCTGAAGACAAAATCATACTATTTCTAAGCTCTTGCATTTTAACTTCTCCCTGCTTTACCTTTGCAATGAGCATTCCTATTGTAAAGAGTTACTTAACCCTTTTTAAGCCCTTTTTAATATAAACCATTGCCGTTAAAGGTCTACTTTGCCTATCGTAAGAAATCTGTCATATTGGAATTAGTGACTGAGTTTTAAATATGGAGTTGATACGCTGTAAAATCTCAGTCACAGTTTGCAATAGATTTAGATTTAAAATGAGCAAAAATGTAATTGCGGGATAAAAATTGGCAATGTTCGCAGCCTAGGAATTATGTTTCAGACTTTGGAAGGAAAATGGCTTGGCTTATTTTTTTCCACTTTCAGGAACACTATTATTTGCTGACTTAATGGTTTCAGATGCTGTTAAATGAAAAAAATATTTCTGGAATAAGTGTATTTTGCAGGTGCTTTGTCCTGGGGTGTCTCTCGAAGTTTTACAGTATGGCTATTTGTGAAAGCAACAGGTCACAAACCTTCATAAAGTGGCTTCCAGCCAGCCAGGAGTGAGGAGCCGTGGTTGCTGGTGTGCATGTGTACAGCTGCCCTCATGGGGTGTCACCGGCCAGCCCAGCCCAGCATTTAGCCTTGCTGGGTGGGTGGCTGCAGCAGGTGACAGCAAACAGTGATTCCTTTGGAAAAAAATGCGTTGTATTGCATGCAAAGAAGAAGAAAAAGGATTCAGCTCTTATAGTCTCAAGGGCTACTAATGACTCGGCACGTTGCATATATGCAGCCCAATCTTAACTGAAGTATTGAATGGACTTGTTTACCACAACTGGAACTTAGCTGGGCGCCCAAACCAGTGGTTAGCTGCGAGAGGTTTGCTCTCAGCAGGAGGAGCCCATGGGCCTCTCAGGTGATAAGACAGAATGTTTTACATATCACAGGATTTATTAAAAAAAAAAAAAGCTGTTATTTTATGTATATATAACAATATATTATCCTTACTGTCTCAGGCATGCATTTGGGTCAGCTATGAGCTTCATTAAAAAGAAAAAGCATCTTTTTCATTGTGATTCTAATGAGGAGTTTCCTATTAATTAGATTAATTAATTAAATTAATCTTTTTTCCTCTCCCTCCGAATGAGGAGGCAGAGCCCTCAGTGTGAGCCGCGCTGCCCTACCTCCACCTCCCCGAGAGCCCACTCTCCACGCTGTGCTTGCACATTGACTCACAGCAATGAAATGTCTGAAATGCTGAAATTCAGTGGAGTGAGACCTCCTCCGTCAGAGAGCACCAGCAGTTTTCCTGTCACTCCAAAATGGCCAGAGACCCAGTCCTGGTACAGACAAGGCAAATTTGATCAATAGACATTTCAACTGCTTCTGTTAAAAAAACCCCAACCTACCACTTCATTGCGTGCTCTGCGGTTTCAGTGCATGTAGCTGCGAGGTGGAAGTTACCTTGGAAAGCTGAGGTCTAGGCTATCCCTTACCACAGCATAGGTCCTGTAGTTGCTCCCAGGAACAACCAGCTCTCCTTGAGGAATGGTAAAACTGACTGTACATACATCTGAAATGACCCAAATACATAACTTATTTTATAAACAGTCTGTGATTTTAGTGACATGATTGCTTTTCTGCCTTTTACTTGTGTCGGCAAAAATAAATTACATTTTTTTCTGCCCAAATATTTTTTTCTTAACAAAAATTTGCATTTCAAATGACAGAAAATTGTTTTTGATGTTTTTGTTGAAATCATGAAAATGTCATTTGCTTGAGTTTTTAAAAAAAAAAAGTTCTGACTTGTGCTCAAACACATTAGTTCTTCAGTTTCTTAGATGAATCTCTTTTCTTCCCTCCACCTCTTTCCAAGTGGAGAAGCCTTTTTAGGCAATTTTCCTTATGCCAGTTAAGATGCTCTTTCCTGCCTACACAGTATCATTGCAGTAAAGCTCAGGGGCACTGAATCGCTAACATGCTGTGTGGACATATGTCATGATACGTGACCTGTCCCAGGGGCATTTCTATTTAAGACAGCATTCAACAGGGAAATGCCACAAAGATTTGGAGAGAGGAAAGGAGAGCAGGCTGACAGTGCTAAACACACAAGTGGGCATTGGCCGTTGTTTCCAAGAGTGATTATAATCACTTGGGAGCTGTTTTGCTTTTGTTTTTAGAAAATGCACAGATATGAATTTTGGCACTGGAGTTGGCCAGAAACAGGCAGTGATAAACTTTAGCCTCCACTGCCTTCCTTCCATCATTGAGAGCCTTCCCCACCATACCATACATGCCCAGGGCAGGGGTTGGGAGAGCATCTCTTTTCCCCTGGCTTTTGCTCTAATCTATGGGAAGGCAATTTTATGGATTCACAGGAGAAAGCACTGTCATGTTTAAACACTAGTATGGAGAAAAGTACAGGGACAACTTGTTGCAGACATTGCTTGTACATTATGACTTACAGCAGAGCCTTTCTTACCTGAAAACTTGGAGTGAAAAATATAACTGTTTAAATTCAGCAAGGGCTAGATTGATGTATATCAGCTCTTCATACCATGTTAACAGTTTCTGAAGTCATCTATGTATTTTCTGTGTTGGTAACATCCTGGGGCTGGACCAAGGTTGGTTTTTTTTTCAACTTGTTAAACATGAAAGGGAGGCAGGAGAAATGCTAGTCAAAGATGAAGCTTTTAGAAGTATTTCTCATTCACTTGATGTAAAATAAATTCTTTATAGCGTAACTGGAATGTCTTTGCACATATTCCAGGATGGTTGTACCCAGCTTTGAGACGAGAACAGTGCCGTTCCAAATAACATATAATTAACTTGCTGCCAACTTTTCGTATAGCCTTTAGTCAGAGATGTATGTCATTTCTATTTTACAGCTGTCCAGACACACTTTTAAAAAGCCTAAGCCCTATACACCAGATGTTACTTAGTCCGGTGTGGTCTACCTTGGACCCATTCCAAACCTGCCTGCATATAATTTTCAAGTCCCAGCAGCCCTGCAGTGCTAGAAGATAAAAACTGACCATAACTATACGTTTTCATATTACTCAGAGCTCAGTTTAATTATCTGAAACACTACCAGATAAATAGTTCAATCAGAAGAATTCCACCTTAACGTTAACTACTACCACATACATTTTTTTCTAATTTGAGGCAGGTTTTGGGTTACTAGCTCTGAAGCCTGCAAAGTTCCAATCAATGATTAATATAGCTATCTAGAGAGGCTTTTTTTCTTAAATTGTGAATAATGGAGTGTGTTTATATGGCCTTATTGGTCAAGGCACTCCATGAATTTATATGATTTAGTTTTATGTACAGATGGGTGGGGTATGTGTGTGTGACTTGGACTTGATATTTTAAAATTTCATGCATTTAATTTTAGATAGGGTCACCTTCAGGAAAAACATGATTTACAGAGCTGCTAAGCAACCAGTGGTGCCGATGGTACCCTCTCAAGAAAGCGTGTTTTTTTCAGTCAGCAGCATTTAAGCGTTTGCTTATGGTCAAGTGAATGCTTTGGTGCTTCCCTGAAGAAGATGTCAGTAACCCAAAGATGGTTTTAAATCAGTGCATACGGTGACTGTAAAGTCTCTTTCAGAGACCCAGTTCTGACTGTAGTCTGGCTCTAAATATCTCTAAATAAAGAGATATTTAGGTTTCTAGCCCTCCTTGAATAGCTTTGTCATGAGACCTTACCCTGAAAGCATAAGGATTAGAAATACTCTGAAGTTATGTGGAGAGCCCCACTTTCTTTAAACAGCATTTTCAATGTATTATTATCTCATATTACAACTGTATTTTAATATTAAGAATATTAGAAAAGCAGTTTAATAGTTTGGTTATTTTGTAGTCATTGCTGATTTGCTTACTATTTCCCCTTATTGGTATATGAGTTTTCTGCATATATTGGCTGTGATAAATTTGTCTCATTTGTCTTTGATGAAATTTTTTATTTGCATTACAAAACTGTTCCTTTAGTTTTGGAGCAGAAATGTGTTCAGAGAAACAGCAAACCAAGGAAAATATTAGCGAGCATTTGTAAGAAGCAATGACTTATGCTCCAAATGTGTGATCGATGGAAGCAGAAGCCACTTGGTTATGGGTTCATTTTATCAGCACACAGAAGCAAGTTTAAGACCCATGTGACAAATTAGAACAAACAAACCAGTTTGACTTTGGATATTAAGTATTAACCGCTTTCCTTTTTTGAGCGATCTACAGTTTGGCTGTTACTTTCCTGAATGATGCATTACATTTCAAATCGTGGTACTTCAGAGTAAACCTAAATCAGATAAAACTGTTTAATGGAGGAAATAGATATGCGTGTCTCACTCTGTGAATAGCTGTTTTCCTTTTAAGATTTTTTAAATAGAAATCACAACAGTAATAAGAAATATTTCCAGTTAATGTATTCTATTTTATAGATTTATTTTAACTTAGGTTAATTAGACCCCTTGCTTCACACATTTCTCCTTTTTTATTTAGATTGCCTCCTGTTTCAGCTTTCTTTTCAACTTTCAATTTTGTGATGTCTTTCATAAGTCAGAACTACAGAGTATTGCAGATTTTTGCCCCCTTTTGCCTTGTGTTTTAAGAATACTTCCATTTGCCAAACTGTCTCCACAATTATGGCTGCAGCTTCTTGCTCCACTTTCTCACTGCTACATTTGAGCTCCTGCTAAAACTGAAAACTTCGGGGGAAATAAATCTAAGATGTCAGTGACTTAAAGCCCAGTGCTGTAAGTTTAAGATGTTTGCCTAATATCACATCACCGAAATGGAACAGATAAAGATGAAGTGTAAAGTATATGTAACGTGGCTTGCAGTTAAGTGCAGTAATTGGAGAATGCAGGCAGCAGATCTGGGAAGGTGATAAGGTAAGCAAAAGCTTCTTGGGAAAGGTAAACTGTCTGAAGAGCTGACAGTGATATGCACTGACTGGAAGGAACCCAAAATTGTTTTAGCCTTTAAGCATCCAACAGACATTGGAGTAATTGAGTAATCATACACTCTAGGTCCAGTATTCCTGTCACTGATACCCCATGCATCTCAGTTATTGGTGTAATTTAAATCTGATAGTCACATAATGGACCAAATTCTCCTCTCTACTTTTCATAAGTCGCCCTATTGGATTCAGTATGAAGAATGTTTGCTTAAGTGTGGTGAGCAGGATTTGTATCATGAGGCTTATTTTCTTTCTCAAAAATGGTATCCTCTGCTGTATGTACGGTACAGCACCACAGAAGACGGAATACTTATGCTAAAGGAAAATACCCTGAAGCATCATAGATTAGTTTAAATTCTCAAAAAGGTGCAAACTTTTCTGCTTCTTCCAGCGTTTAGGCGGTTTTCCTTAATGTTTATGCCAAAAGTTGTCCCCAAGTCTCTCTTACTTTTGGTGCCAGCGCTTTGAAAGCGTGTCAGATTCTGCATCGTAAAAGATGACACCTGCCCCTACACATTTCTCAGAATGACAGCTTCTACCTTTCCAGGGTCATTTGGGTCAGAAATTTTCATTAAAAAATATTTGAGTACATGCCACATACCTTGTCTGTTTATTCAATCTTAATATTCAACAAAACATTTCAATATTGCTAAGCAGCCAGATCAGAATAAGCTCATTGGAGCATGGGATCATCTTTTTGTTCTGGTTTTGTATATAGCACCTCATACACTGAGGCTCAGGGTGCATAGGCTATGCTGTGGTGCAGATAATAAATACTAATAATCAGGAGAGCTTTAAGGTGTGATTTTTGCAATGAGCATACAGCTTCAAGATGCAATCTGGCCCTAATTTTCCAGGTAAAACAGGGGCGGTGGGCTTGCTCAGATCTCCCTAGTACTAGGGTGATGGATTAATATGTATGAAGTACTATATAAGAGGTAAAATGGATCCAATCAGCCCCACAGCCCGCAGTGGGTGAAAAGTCAGGCCCACAGCTTAATGCAGAAAGTTGCCCCTTGCAGAATTTTTCCAACTAGTAGTGGGGGAGGCTTTTGGTAATATTGTTTCTATCACGTGAGTTAGTTAAGCTTGGGATTTGTTCAGGAGGTTTCTTTTGCAAACTCCCCCCACACACGTTTCCTTCCATCCTCTCCACTCCCCCCAGCAATAGGGACGCTTTCAGGTTGGCTCTAGTAAAGTAGCACTAGTCTGGTAAACTGAATTAGTCTTTACAATTTCTAGCAAACTAAACAAGACACGGCACTGCTGTGCGGTCAGTCACGCGGTGTAACTGGTAGCACACTTTCTAGCATGGTTTGGGCTGTGACCACCATAATTTCTCCATGGAAGGATGCCCATGGAAAGGGCATTCCCAACAGTCTGGGGAAGAAGACGGCCAAGAGACTGTTCCAAGAGGCAGCGTGGACGAGAGCACCCTCTTGGTGGAGGGACGGGGAGGGTACAGCTGCGTGGACATGAGCTGTGCTGTGCAAAGCCAGAAAACCATCTGGCACATTTTATGTAATAAAATAGCAACAAGTAAGTGTGCATCTGGTGAAGGGGGACAAAAAATTGTTCGCTGGTTGTAACGCGGCTCTGTTCACTGAGGGTCTGTATGTATCTGAGATATCTTGCCCCCTTTATACTAGGAAGCGGCATACCAGCCTACCAGCCTCTAACCCTCCCCTCCGTCATTGTTCCTGCAGATAGCAGCACCACGTGTCTGTCATTCCACCTAACTTGACACATCACCTTCCCACATCTTTCAAAGTTTTCACACCTGGAAAGAGGAGTGAGGTTGCAGGGAGAAAAACGGGTTGAAGTCTGCCTAGCATCTCTAAGACATGGCCTTTCCTATCTAACTGCCCAGCTAAAGCTCACCCTGTAGCTTTCATCGGCTCATGTCTCCATTTCTCTACACGCTTTTTCTAGTTTTGATAAATGCAGTCTTGCCCTTCACTTCCATTGAGCATATTGCTGCATCGGTCATCTTTCTGCCTTGTTGCTTTGACCGTGACACTTCTCTTTGTAATCCTTCCCTGGCTCCCTCTTTATCATTTCAAAAATAAGCACCTTTGTCTCAGTTCTTAAAACCTTTCAAAACTTTATCGTTGTCCTGCCTGTCGTTCAGTATAAAGGATTGACTCCAGCTTCCATTACCCACTCGGTGGTTGCAGATCTTCATTTTACCTGCTGCCTGTGGGAAACTAGACAAATATGAAGTGTCACTCACTATTGATAGCTCATATTCATTTATACTGTCTTACTGATCTATATCTAGTCATTGCCTTTTGTTTTAAATTTGATTGAAAAGCCGAGGTTTGCAAATATGTTTAAGCTTGTCAGAGCTATGAATTTTAATGGGACATATGAAGCTCAATGGTTTTTGTGAATTTGGGTTTAAATTCTTCTGGAGGAGAGATGATATATTTTTTTAAATGAGACAAGTCTAGGTGTTATTGTAGTACAAAGTATTTTTAAAAAATAATAGTATGTAGAAAAATGCCTGACCCTACTTCTTTCTGCAGGAACTATACCCTATCTTCTGCTGCCTCACAGTGTTTGTCTGTTTTCATATGTACTGTTACATTTTTATTGGTCTGGAATAAGCTCCTGACTACTATTCTGATTTCAAAGTAGGTGTTGATTCCAGCAGTTTCTCAAGATGGCTTTTTTTAAGTTAAAATCAAAACAGAATCTGATTCAAGGATATGACTAAGAGGAAATGGTACATATTCGTCCCTGTTTAATTCTGAACCCTGCTAGAAAAAATAAGTCTAAAGCCAGTCTCTCCCTAAAAATTTCTTTTAGAAAAAGTTACTTTAAAAAAAAAAATCAAGGTGATTTTCATGGCAAACAGTTTTCTTGCTGCTTGCTTTCTTCTTTTACAAACACACAATTAATTTCTTCAATGCAAATAATGAACCACAAATCATACGATATGTATGATCTTATTCTAAAAATGGATCCAGCTGCCTTAGAGATTTGTAAATGTTGGAATAATATATGAGATCGTCTTTCCCAGTGCCCCATAAAGGTTAGACTTTTCCATTGAGAGATGTCAGCTAAGGTGATTATGCTGTAAGCAGACTAAGCCTTGGGATTTCACAGCAGATCTCAAATGTATTTAGTAAGACTAATTAGCTCATTTTAAACAGAAATTTGCTATTTTGTTAAAAGAAGAGCACATTTATATTCTTTATAGAATTTCTATAGGACCAGTTCAAGGTAATTAAATGGAAAAACAATGTAATAAATTCTTGGAAACAATCCCCTATAAATATTGGTTTATCATTTGGCATTCTCCTCTCATTTCCACCGGATACCAGTGGGATTTGTATATCCGCTTCCTTTATGTTTCTAATTAAGAAACCATGTCAGATTTGTGGAAAACCTACACAGTCTGTCACTTTGACTGCTGAGGAACGGGCATGCTTCCCTGACCCCTATCCCCATCAATCTGAATAGATCCAATTTCATTGATTTATATCGAATAGAATTTCATTGGTGGCTACTGCATAAATCTGCAGTGACTTTCACATTTTGTTTCACCTAAACAATGATCGGGTGGAATGTGTCTGTTTAAAAGTGACCTTGCTCCAATTTTTGAACTTTAGCTTATAACAGGGGGAAAAAAGGTTTTAGTCGTTTTCATTCCCAAAAAGTCATAAAAGTCATCACTGAGTTTTGCAAGGTATTTGGTTCATTTAAACTTTTTCCCCCTCAAGTCTGACATTCTATCATGCTTAAAATGCAATTTATTCAGAAAGTGGCTTTAATAAATGTAAGATGACTAATTAGGATAGGGTTATTGCCACTTTTAAAAAGAATGTTTCTTTGTAAAAACATGCCTTGTGCCAGCACCACACAACTTACAAAGCCAAGTTGAAGTGCATTAAGAAGGTGAAGGCATTTTGTTTGCTTCCTTGCAAATGTTGAGATGAGCATTTTCCCTTCTTTGGGCCGGACTCGCAAGAGGCTCGGGGGCCAGAGGCAGGAGGGTTACGGGGCTGTAACGCTCCCTCTCTTGCTGACGATGCCTTGCACATTGCACTCCCATCCCCACCATGCGCTCGCACCCTTGGCTGGCACCCATAAATCAAACAGCCTGAGGGCAGGCACCACGGCTCGTCTTATGCCCATGTAGCTCAACTCTTTTCATCCCCCAGAGTGCTGCCTACTGGGAAAAGTCCCTGGCGCGTGTTGCCCCCGCAGTGTGCTCGGGCATTGCCTGGGCGAGTGCTGCCTGGGGTGAGAGCAGCCCAATAACTAAACAGCATGGACAACCGCATGCCGGCGCTTGAGCCTGGTTCCCAGCCTGGTTTGTTCTCCCCGTATAGCTGTAGTGAGTGTTGCTGCGTAGGGGCCCACCAGAGACAGGGCGCAGAGCTGCAGAGGCAGCAGCGGGTGTGATGCACCTCCCCTCTGCTGCTCCTTGGCTAGCCCTGTGTTTTCTGACACTCCTGTTTTGAAATGATACTTTACACCCCTTACTCATATTACTCTTGTTGGTTTAGGCGGAGCACGCAGGCACCCAGGTTGTGGTGTGATGCTGAGTGCTGACGGTGATGCTGGCTCAAATCCTGCCTTCGTTTGCCCTGACCCTGGGTATGTCTGCGAGGGAGCTGACAAGTGAGCAAGGACGGTTCGGCTGCTCAGCACTGCGTGCCTATGTGCGCACCACCATTGCCTGGAAAGGTGAAGCACACTGCATTTTCAGAGCAGCGTGCTGTGTGTACGGTTATCTTTATGCAAGTAAACTAGGCAGTAGCCAGGGCCCTCCCTGCCTCAGGAAATTTTGGAGGGTCCCTTCAGCTGGCGCAGGAGTTGTCACAGGCCGGGTATCACACCCAGCGTGCAGCCCAGCTGCAGCCCATGTTGTTTGGGGTGAGGGTATGGGAGTTTGATGGTGCAGGTGGGACTGTCCAGTGCCCGCTGGTCTCAGTGCCGGAGAGCACACCCGGGCACATTTACATCATTAGCCATCACATCACATACAGTCTTCACAGACAGCAAAAGCATCTAACAAACTCGATGTTTATACCTTAGAGTTTTACCCACTATTTGCCTCAGCCCGGGGGGGCACATTTATCGTTCACAGAGTGTATTAGGGTTCCTCTTCCAGTTTCAGGACAAAAAGCCATGCTGGTTTATTCCAGCTCACTCTCTGATTGCAGAAGGAATCGAGGTGTCTGCCCAAGGGGTAACAGCTCACTGCACAGACGACCCGCTGAACCCCGAGACCAGTCAAATCAAACTATGGCTCAGTTTAGCTTAACAAGAATTACATCTCCTCTGCATGAATTTGAATCGCACAGTCAAAGCCAGCTTGCCATGAGGTGTTTTTGATGAAGTCTTCCAAATCACCTCTTTTTCCCTCTAGAAGAGAATATTTAGGTCAATCTTTGGTGCTTCTGAAGATCACTTTTTTTCTTGGCAGTTTATTCAAATACAGGTTGTTTTACACAGTCACATGCTTTCCTTCTGGTCACTGTAGTGCTAATTCCTCTTCCAAAGCAATGACAAATGTGATTTTTGTTAGCGCAGCGTGTGCTGCAGGAAGCATTTTTGTAGTGTGAGATTTCACTGCAAGAATCTGGAAAAGTTGAAGCCTTTCTATTACTGTTTTAAAAGCACGTGGGAGATAGATCACCACTGGGTTGCCCAGGTTCCAGGAACAGGCTTCCCTGCCAGAGGTTAGCTAGTATTTTAGCATGCTGTCACTCTCCTTAATTATGGATAGCGCAAAATTCCTCATCTAGATTAACATATTACATGTAATTACTTTCTGTTCTGGAGTTTTGCATCATAAACTACTCACTTTAAGATACCTAAAGTGATAAATAAAAATTTTTACTCCGAAGTTGTAAATAACATCTCCAGCCACTAAGCTGTCATGTGATTTTAACTCTTACCTTTCTTTAACCCTATCATTTTCTTAGTCTCCATCTACATCAGTCATATGTCTTCTCTAAGTTTAGTGTTTCTTTGCAAACACACACGTTACTGAAATTTGACAAGCAACAGATCCCAGGCTTGACCGAATGGTTGCATGAACATGCCTTGATATTATAAACATAATTGCTGTATTTTAATCTTTGCCTTCTTTCCCCTTCGACTTCAGACAAAGAGAGGAGAGAAGCAGTAATAATGTGACATAGATGTTTCTTTGAATATGCTTTATCTCCAAACACCTGCAGAAAGACCCTGAGCAGCCCACCTAGGGTGATACAGCAACAGTCGGGAATATGGCATAGAAGCTCTTGCACACGCTTGGAAATGGTGTTTGAAGTTGTTCAGGAATGCGCCATATGCGCAATCTGCCTGACAGACGCTCAGCCGCTGCCTGTGCCTGGCGCTAACGAGAACGAGGGTAAGGCAGAGAGAGGAGCAAATGCAGAAACATGAGAGAGATCCCGCATACCACCATTCGTGTACCTTGCCCTGGCACCTCCTGCCGTGGCTTGGTCTCACCGGGGAGCCACGGATGAGCCAGTGGTGCAGCTTCCCCGCAGTTCAGCGGCTCGGGCCGCCCTGCCCAGCCCTCCTGCGCGAGCAGTGTGTCGCAGGGCTGGGGGCAGACACGGGGAGGGAGCGCGTCCTCCTCCCAGGGGCCGTGGGGTGCAGGTGTCCCCCGAGCTGTTACCTGCTCTTTGTTCCCAGCCACGGGGACAACCTTTCGGGTAGGTTTGCAAACAGCTGGAGGGAGATCCAGGAAAAGCCCCATAAATGCGTTGATCCCGATGCTCTGCCACTTTAGGTACAGATGTAGCTTCGGTTAATACCTTGGGGGTGGGTGCTGGGGGCTTTGAAGATTTACTCTTTGTTTGCTGACAGAGCTCTGAAACATTTGGATAAGAATGGAGATTATTTTTATCAAGCTGAAAAGTCCAGGGCTGTGTAATATGTTCGTAGCCTTGAGACTTAGGAATTATCTCTGACTCTTTAGAGAGGGAGAAATCTTGTATGCAGGGCAGTGCAAGTGTATGCTGGAGACTTTTATTCAAATACGCGCAGCAGTGATAAAATAGGGAAGTCTGTATAAGAAGTACAAAAATCGTATGTTTGTAGTCTCTATTTAAAAGAGGGAAAAAGGCCTCCCGCTTATGCTGGCTCTGCTCAGCCGTGCCTGGAGGGAGGGCGTTACACCGAGGGCAAGAAAGTGCCATGAGGCTGCACATGAAAAACATCGCGCCTCTGCTTTGCACACTACAGAGAGTACCAACGGTTAACCTCGGAACCAAAATGTTTCCAACCTTTACGTTTATTAAAAAGAAGCCAGCAGGCCACTGTCAGAAAATGTTGATTCCGGTCGTAAAGGTTGTGCCACAAAACCAGCCAGATGCAATCTGATACCTGTAATTTCTCTGGTTGCGGCGCGGCAGCCCAAAACGGGACGGCGAATGTTGCCCTTCGTACCCTCACCCGGCTGTGCCCCCCGGGGCGGCCCGGGGCTGGCCGTGCTGGGCAGCCAGCTCTGGGTGGCCCTGCTCGAGCAGGGGGCTCGGGCCAGGGGACCTCCGGAGGCCCCTTCCCACCCCGGCCGCTCTGCGGAGGGCTGGCCGGTGCGGCCTGTGGGGTGGGCAGCGAGCGGCCGGACGGGGAGCTGCGGTGCTGGGCTGCCCGCAGCGGGTGGGCGCCCGCAGCGGGTGGGCGCCCGCAGCGGTGGCTGCCCCCCTCCCGAGGTGGGCGGCTGGGGCACCGGCTGCTGGCAGGCAGCGGGGGGGATTGTGGAGGGGGTGGGAGAGCGGGCCCCGCGAGGCCTTTGGGAGCCGTTGTAGCACAAGTAGCGCAAACTCATTACTTAGTTCTGCGACTCCCTCTGCCTGAAAATTACAGATAGCAATGATACCTGAAAAACAAGTATTACACGCGTTGCTTTATCTTAGAATTAATAGACGCTGGGTAGATATGTGAGGCGAACGCGCGGCAGTGCACGGAAGCTCATTTGTCATATGGGTTAGATTAGGCCCTGCGCGTTCCCGCGAAACCGGGGGGTGAGGCAGGCTGCGGATCAAGGCAGGATCTGGCGGCGGCAGCCGCCGCCGCCGCCACCGCTACGGTGGGATTTTCTCCTCCTCTGAAGTTTATCTGCTGCTCCTCTCTTTCCCCGGAGGAGATCTTCTTTCTTATTGAAGGTTTAGCAGAAGGCTTCAACGCGTGTCTTGTTGATGGTACGTTGGGGTAAATATTTCACAAAGTTTTTTGAGAGGAACAATACATTTCTTTTCTTAAAAGTGTTTTGACTGCATGTTTTTCCATAAAGAATAATTGAGGCATTTTAAGCTTTAGTAGATCTAATTACAGACGTTGGGCTTCTGCCAAATAATTTGTTCTTAATTATCTCTAGGCCCCGGGGCATACACGTAAAGACACCGAAGTCGTGTCAGCACGTGAGAGAAAGGATCAGAGAGAGACTTTGCATAGGATGCAACTGAGAAAATGAGAATTAGGCCATTACAGCATGAAAAATACATTAACATGTTTTAATACCAGTTTATTCTCCTGCTATACCTGTCATCCTGGCAGGCTGCACGTGATAGGCCTAATGATCTGCATCCTGGCCGTGGGTACATGCAGGTCCTGATTCATCCCCGAGTTATCCGGTACTTACACAAGGTTCCCTAAGGTCAGATCCCATGTACATCAGTAACACTGAAATACAGCAAACCGTCCCATAGGTATTGTACTTATAAATACATTTTTGGTAGGGATGATACTGCCACCCATTTAGAAGTCAGCAAAGCTGACTTATTTCCAAAGCTGCCTTTTAAAAAAATTGTGATGATGTAAAAAGAAAGGAAGGTTTTCGCTTGTCTGTGTTTATTTCATGTATCAGTTACGTGTGTGACCTCATTAATTGTAGAGTCAGTTGCGAAGTGCTGTATGTTCTTGGTGCCACTAGGAAATGCACCAAAACCATTTCTGAAGTCCCTCTGAATTACAGTATCATGCAAGTGAGAATATGGGCTTTTCAAAATCAGTACTTGATATATGCAGCAAGAGAGCCAAATCCAGTAGCAACAGCTTAAAAGGCATTGCAAGACAATTATTCTCTTGGGGTTGTGCTACCCAAATTGTGAGAGATCTTGCTAAATGGATTTTAGCAAATTTGTGTAAATAAGCTACAACACTCACTGGGGCTGTTTTAGGACTGTAGTATATTAGCTCCAAGGGCTGGCAAATGTTTCACCCCTCTGTCTCACTTTCCTTATACATAGTCACTCACTCTCCTTGTATGTATTCATTGCTCAATTTCTTTTTGACTCCTGCGGACAGCTCTTGAATATTTAAATTTTGTGTCACTTTGTTACTACCGACTGTCAAATTTGAAGGCTTAGTTTCCAACACTTAGTTAAGCATCAGTTAAAATTTTGTTTTCCAGCTGTATTCTTCTATTTGTTTTAGAAATGTGCTTTCTGCTAATTTGGCAGCTAGGCTGGTCAAAACTAATTGCTTTCATGTTTTCTGCAAACAGCCTTTCCCAAACACGATTTGAACATATTTTGTGTGATTTCCCTAACAAAATTGCTAATGGATGAAAAGTGGAATGTAAAATCACTGGAAAACAGGCGATTAACAGAAGTTAAATGGACTAGTTTGTAAACCCAATACCAAATTCTTTTCCTGTGGCCTTCTGTAGAACTGAAGAGTGCACCCTTCTAGTGTTATTTTACTATTTTCTTAATCTGCTTTAATATCCATCCTCACTAACTGTGAAGGGTCTTCCCCATTGCATAATCCCTGCTTTGAGCAAGAGTTTGGACAAGGTGACTGTCACAAGTCCTTCCAACCTCTTTGGTATGACTGAGCAGTAATCAGTAGCTGTGAAATGGAGAAGTAAGATTTTATTATTTCTTTCTTTTAGTTAAATTGCTTTTATTTAATAGTTTGATTTAATGTGTATATCCATACTTACTAAGGATTGCATCCACATGTGCTTCCTGTTTTTCTTGACTGGTCCTAAGTATACAAACCAAGGTGGGACATAATTTTAATTGCTCTGCTCTGTTTAGCAGCTTTTCCCGTGTTTCTCTCTTCAGTCTCTGAGCTCCCGTTGAAGACATAGGAACTAACATCTTTTCATCCTTGTTCCCACTCATATGAATAAAGGCCATGTGTGTATTTGTTATGAGTATCTACAGCACTCTGTGGCATTTGGGAGACGAATGCTGAAGACGTCTGTCAGGAAAGCTGCTGTTTGTGATTCACTTGGGAGTTGTGGGGTCTGTGGCCCTAAGACAGCTTAGGAAAATGGGGTTCAAGAGGACCACATCATCTGCACAACTGAACATTAGCCTTGCAGTTGATTCTTCTGTTGTGTCTACGAGCAGAGCGGCAAAGGGTTCAGGGAGTCCCAGAGGTGTCTCAGCCTCACCTAGTCAGTATTTTTGGAAATTGAGCAGGTCCAGCACTTGGTGCGGGCCTTGTGGCCAAGGAAGCAGGGCAGAAGCACAGCATGTGGCTCCTCGATGGCTCTCTGCCCCAGCTCCATCCCACAACCGACAGGCTGCCGGCTGACCCCAGCCCCAGGTTCGGAGGGAGGTCAGTCAGCAGGATCTGCTATTCCTGAAGTCACCATCTGTCCTGCAGCCTACTCCATGCTGCAACAGAGAGACTGGGTGTCTGAGGAGCAATAGACCACGCTTACATGGGAAATAACATGGGATATCTGCATGTCTAGGTCCAGGCATGCATTCTGGCAGCATGGCAGCCCCTGACGACGGTAACACCCAAGCATGTACCTGTGCCTCTCCTGCGCCGACTCTGCTGGAAGGAAAGATGGCTGTGGTCTGGGAAGGAGAGATAGTGTATCTGGACCCTCCTTGTGCTGAGACCCCAAAGTGGGCTGTGCAGCGTTCAGCCCTCAGTGAAAAGCATGTGTTTGAGCTGTCCTGGAGCTCAGAACTGTCCAGCTCCCCAAGACCTGCAAAGTGGAGCTTATGGAGATTGTCATATCAGGTCCTGCAAGGTCGGAAGTCTGTTCACCTCTGCTAGGTTGCAACAGTGTAATGCAGAATTGATGAAAGGCTTGAGCTAGCAGTTCATCTCATGAACCTGACAAGTGGAGGAGCAATAATGATAAGGAGAGTTTGCGGTGTTACTTCGACTGGATATCTGAGTATTAGTGCAGAGGGCACAGTGCCCCAGCCAGGTGGAGCAGTAGGGCAGATGACACTTAACAGCACTGCTGCTTTGCAAAAGGCCCATAGGGTTTTAAAAGTTTCTGAATCTTTGGACAAGATCTTGGCAATATCTGGTGATCCTTACGGAGATCAGAATGATGGTGCTGAAAAAACCCCAACAATCTATGTCATGTTAATGAAGCTCACAAAGTGAAAAATTGCCTCTACCTTTTCCTCAATGGCTTTGGTTCTGTGTCTCTCTGCACACAGTGCTGCAGCGGAGCCTGCCATTACAGCATCCTTCAGCATAAATGCTGCCATTTCCTTCTGTGTGTATGTCATTTGGCAGCTGAAAGTGTTAGTAATGAAAACAAAAACCACTCACTGTTCAATAATTAAAAATAACAGCAGTTAGACTCAAGTATTTATATAAAATAGGAACCTAATGTTTGCTTGAAAATCTTGTATGTTCTTCTAATTATTTACTAACTAAAGATACTGAATTTCTGCTACCAGCCCATGTGCTTGATTACTGTTCACTCTTTACTCCTAACACAAACTTGTAACTTTTCAAACAAAATTTTTCTTAATAATGGTTTTCTTAAAAAAATTCTCTTAAGAAGTATTGTAGACCAGTCCAAGTCCTCAGCTGATGCAATTTGCTCCAGGTCCATTGACTTTGTCAGAGCTATGATGATTTACACCAGATGGCCCACCATGTTTGATATTATTACATTAAGGTATTAGCATATGTATAATTTGCTTTGTACTTTTCTTTATCAGTAGTATTCATTTTCTATCAGCTTCAGTTTTGCAACCTTTACTCAGGGGAATAAAACCCATTCCATGTGAGTATCCATGTTCTGTAAAGGATAAATATCAAACTATTACCTACTAATATAGCTAAATGTTATTTGTTGAAGGGTTTTTTAGTCTTAAGCCATATTTTGAGCAGATTTGTTATAGCAGGGAGTTATGACTGTGACTGGACGGTTCTTCATGTCAGAATATTGTATTTTTCTGTTTTACAAAAAATTTGTCTAATTTGACATGGACAGCTCTATAGTAAATGCAGGCTGTGTAACCTCATACATTGCACCTACATTTCCTCTTGGGCATGAGCCTTTTTTTCATTAATAGATATAAAATCATAACCAGGCTGTCTTAGACCATAGATAAGGAATTCTGTCTGTTATAGTAAAGGGAAATACAGTTAAAGTGCCTTCATAAAGAGCCTATAGCTTTCTGAAGATGGGTTTTTGGTTTGGCATATTGACTTTGCATTTATGAGACAAATGTAAGAGAACATCTGGTTTGTTTTATCATTAATTCTGGGAATGTCCATTAATAATGCATTTTTGGGAATTGTTTTTGTTATTCCTGGAGAGCACTGTAATGAACAATCCTATGCTTGTTCTGCCGGGAGACACATTTCAGTTTAGAGGTTGTTTTGCAGACTTAATTATATTAGTTGCTATCTCCTTTTTATTGCCAGAAAGTGTGTACTATTAAAATGAATTGCTGAGAAAGCTGCCAGTGGCCATTGTGGAAAACTAAACTTCCTAGTAGTTTAGAAAAGAGGCATTTTGCCTTTTTTTTTTTCAATACTAAATTCAAATTTTTTTTTTTTTTCTGTAATTCTGGCCTGTATTCATACAACCTTAGGAAAAACACAGTATTAGTAACACACACCTTTTTTGTTCCCAGTTATCAGTCTAGCTATGAAACAGTTATGAGTGGATAAATTGTTCTTGCTGTTGGCAGGAAAATGAGATATCAAACACCTCAATGTTCTTCTAGAATTCCTAGTTCTAATGTAGCCGGATCACATAACTCCATAAATTGAAGCAAGGTTTTCCCAGGTCAGTTAGGCAAGCAGTGGTACATGTTGGGTTGTGATTGAAGGCGCCACCTATGGCAGTGTGGCATGGTTAAGCAAAATCTGGAGCTCCCATCAAATCTCTAGGTGAAGGAGCTATGGGACTCAGCACTGGAAAAAACTGTATTGTCATGGTTAGAAAGAGAGTCAGAAAACACAAAGTCTATTCCCAATTTTGGTCTGATGTCTGGTCCATGCAAGTTGTCTCTACTTTATTTATAGCATTGCAATAATGAATCTAGCGTGAAGCTAATTAAAATAACATGAGGTTCTTTCCCTTAACTTCCTGGGCGTCAGATCAGACCCACACACATACCCTGGGGATTTCTACCTCATGTCTGTTGTGGGGTAAACACTAAACCTTCATCTTCTTTTCTTTCTGTTTCGATTCTGTTTATTTACCTGAGAAAGAGCCTTCCGTAGATACCAACTGAGCTGCGAGGGGCAGGCAGCAGTGCTGCAGTGGTGATGTTGACTGTAGCAGACAAGGTCTCTATGCGTCCGTGGGAAACAACAACAACAACAACACAATATGCAACTGAACTCCCGGTGGTCACGCTCGGGCTCAGAAACAGTGAGAAAGAAAAGATCCAGAAAGTTCAAACATCAATTTATTAAAGAACCAGGGATTATTTTTTTTTCAATTACACTGGTTTTTTAAACCCAGACTCAGATCAGCAGCCTTCTCTTCAGTGCATTTTTCCTAGAAAAGGGGGAAAGCTTCTTCAATCGCTTATGCATTCTACCAGCCCAGCAACGTATATGGCATCACTTACTGCACTGATTTTATATTTTTCCAGGACCAAGTATAGCAGCCTCTGAAGAGATCAGCAGCTGGGGAACATTTTGGGTATCCAAATTCCTAATGACCCCAGAGTAGTATTCCCAAACCTCTTGGCAGTTCCAAATTTCATGCCAAAAGTTGCAGGCATCTGTCTTACATTTTGAACATTTGTCATCAATATTCTTACTTAATTTAAACATCCGCTTAGGGGGGTCATGTATTCTCAGTGAATAAAATTAGCTGCATGTAACCAATCTGTGAATTTGAGTTTAATCATAGAGCTCCGGTCTGGTTACAGATGTCTTTGTCCAAGGACTGTAGTTTACTACCGAATGCCTTCCCCATTAGCTTTGGGATTATCAAGCAAGGATTTATACCGTGTAGAAACCTTTTTCCTTTCTAAATACATAACTGAACGCTCTCACTGGGGGGATTAAATTCAGGCTCTCTGAAAGACCTACAGCTGGTTATCTCCTTTAGCACTGACTTTGCAATCCACACTAAGGTGAGGGGCAGGGCATGGTCTCGCTGCCTCGGGAACATAGCAAAGATCAAATTGCCAATGAAAGTCACAATTCAGTTCCTGCTCCCTATTGCTCCTGGGGGGAGGAAGAAGGTTGCCACCACCTATTCTTCTGGGTCAGTTTATTACCTGCTCTCACCCTCTCAGCTGCATTGGCTGAAGCCTTGGGGGTGCTGAGTCAAAGCTCCGCTCACTAACTCTCGCTCCCTCGTGTCTACCTCTGCTGTTCCCTTTGTGGTGCCCGCTCACTGCCCTGCGCAGGTGCAAGAAGGAGGTGCGCAGCTGAGCCTGTGGAAAACGACTGGGTTGCCTCTCTCTTAAATATCATTGTTATGATGTGGTAATTGGTCCCAAACTCCTCAAGTCTTTCTTTGTATCATAAACATCCTGCACAGATGTGATTCCCAGTTCTTCACATGGCAGAAGTTAATTAGTTCATCACTGCAGTTCATTTTAGCAGAATTATAGCTTTAATGTGATAGTAATGGCAGCATGCTAGCAGTGCATAAAGTACAAAGATTTTAATTAATATTCTTATTTGTATCCTATCAATGTTCCCAAGGAAAAGGCAGAAAGAAGATCTGATATTCAGCCTCTGCTCTCCATCCTGGTGTAAATAGTGTCTATTTGTACAATGTTTAGCTCATAGCATATGTAAATCATAATGAATGATGACCTACCCTGCGGATGAAACTGCAGTTCATAACCTAGACTCTCCCCCTGTCATCATTAGATCTAGAACCAACCCTCCTTAAGGAAAAAATAATTCATACAACTCTTGGAGTTGAAGGGTTTGATTATGGTCCCCACATCTCCAGAGTCCAAGAATTAAGTCCATTGAGTTACGTGCAAAACCAGAGTATTTTGATGTAGAATCAGTAAGAGATAAGGATGAAATGAATCTGTCTCTTTGCTGTGATGATACATGTGGGTTTTCCTTCTCTGAAAGACATTGGATTCCTCAGTCAATACTGAGTTTCCCTGTGGAGCAGCACAGTCTCATTCCTCTTCAAGTATTAGGAACGATGATGGCCTCAGATAGCTCTGAGCTGCACTGTGAAGGCCCAATGTACCAAACTGAGTCCAAATGACATGATGAATACTTACTGTTTATTTTTTCTGAACCTTTTATATTTAAAAACAATACAAAGCTTTCAAACATCTTTGAAATGCAGAAAAGATGCAAATATGTGAATCCCTGGTTTAGGGTATTGATCTGGATAATGCCTGGAATTAATTATTCTGTTGTGATAATAAATTCATACAGAAAGTAGAAATCAAGGGTCATGAAAATTACTTTGCTAAGGGATCCATGAGGAGCTAAATGATTGATGTGCTTGAGCTGTGGAACGAACTAATCCTCCTTCAGGTAATCCTGAAATGTCTTCCAAGACACATACTCTTCAGCCATTCATTAACGTCATCAGACCAAATTCTTGAAGTGTTTTTACTCATTACAGTGGATTTAATTCAATTCTGGCTTTTGCACTGCCTGTATTAAAAAACTCTCAGGAGCTGAACCAAGGTCACTCAATGCAGCACACAGGCACTTGGAGGCCAGAGGAATACACATTGTATTTATCTTCCTCGGCCATCATTGTCTGACAGAATAGCACAGAGCTGTAATTTGGGGTTTCTATCTAAGCCTCCGCCAGCACTCAGCTGGGCTGATGGGGGGTGTTTTTCTCTGTGCATCTTTTCACAGAAACGCTTCTGTGATGAACCGGAGCTACAGCTGGAGACAGTACCTTTCTGCACCCTCACAGCTAGAGTACAGTCCGCAGTGGCTGCTTCAGACCCAAAGGCCAAAATTTACTTCCTTAAAATCCCATTTGGGAGCTGTTTGGGCTCACGTTGCCAGCAGTACCTGGTAGGTGTCTTATGTTTTGCACCAAGTATGTGCTCTGTCATGCTACGCGACACCTCTCATATCCCAACCTGGGCATTGCCTTTCCCCTCGGCATTTCCCTGTTGCCCACTCAGGCGCTGTCTGAGCACACCTAATTCTCTCTCACCAACGAAGTCCTTCCCTCTTGTCCCAGCCACTGCAGCACATAGACATCCCATGTGGGACGTGGGGCTCTAGCATGCAAATCTGTGTCTACTCAACTGGACATAGGCCAAAGTTTCCCACCCCAGCTGGTACTCTGGGAGTTCCTCTTTTTCTGTGTTTCCTCTCCATGCTGTTCCACTTTCTATCAATTTACTAGACAGTCAATAGCATAAAGCCTGGACGCTGGTGACTTGTATATTCCACTAGCAGTCTCCCTGCTGAGATTAAAGCCAGTTCTGCTTTCTTCTCCTTTGCCTCCTCCAGCTTCTCCTAACTGTGACTAATACAAATAAAATCAGAAGATGGATTTGATGTTCTCTCTTGATTTCAGGGTGAGAACACCAGCAGCTCTACTATTGCATATCAAAGGCACAGAGCTCCGCTCCTTCCTTACTGTTTTCCTGGGGAAAGAAAGGAATTGCCTCAAGAATCACTTTTATTCATTCTGTGCCTCCCCAGAAGAGATGGATGTCACCCAGTAATTTTTCTGAGGGATGAAGATTAGTCTATGCCCTTTTCCACTGCTTTTTCTGTTATATTAAGCACACACTGGATCTGGAGTTTGAAGCTTGATGCTGAGACACCTGAATTCTCCCCATTTGCTGCTGAAGGTAGCGTGGACTGCAGCCCAGAGAGGGGATGTCAGCACCAGGGAGGAGCCACCAGCAACACACCCCTGCCAGCTGGCCCTGGCTCTCTGTCCACCAAGGAAGATGTGGTGGGGTCACAGGGTACCAGGAACAAAAGTGAGAGTGACCAGGAGTTGCAGGCATCAGGAATACCAGTGACCATGTTTTGCCTCATCAGCACTGTGTGTGTGTGCAAAATTATCTGGTTGCCAGAGGATCTGTAACGGGAGCAGCCAGCGAGGATTTCTGTCCTCTTTTCCCTTCCCAAGCTATTTTACAGGTATGCAATCTGCTTGGACAAGAAGCAGAAATTGGTGAAGCAGAGAGAGCTAAACCCTCCTCCACATCACCCTGCTTCAGCCCAGCAGCCCTGAATCAGGCAGAAGCAAAGCAGGAGGTCTCCTAATGTGGGAGCAGACGTGAGCCACTGTTTTGCTGTGACAGCCATCCCACCAGGGCCAATGGCCAGGCCACAGGGTAGGGGTCCCTGCTGCTGGCTGCCCCCAGGCAGCTGCTGGAAGGGGTGCACAGGCGGCCTGCAGCTGGGGTCTAGAGGCTCAGTGAGGGGCAATGAGCGTGTCTGCAGCAAAGTAAGGTCCCAGAGGCTCCTGAAGAAAAGGAGCTATGAGCGTCAGTGGGGATGACATAAGCTAGCGTGGCTCAGGAAACCTCTGAGGCGCAGGGCTGAAGGACCTATCCCATCCTGCAAGGAAACTAAGGAGCTTTGCTTTAAAGCCTTTTACTTGATCAGTCTCATCCAGACATCCCGAGTTTTCTCCTATTTACTGAATTTAATATTGGGTTCGTTATTTTGTTCTGCAATAAAAAAATGCTTTAGGGATTGGAGGTCTTCTGGTATGCTGGCTTCACAAAAAGTCTGGAGCAGCTTCACTTCAAACCTCTTGCCAGTTCAAGTCCCATCACAGCATTCAGCAGAGAATTGAAGAGCTGGATATGTTTCTCCTGTCTCCAGGCTTAACTCACTGTCTAGATTTATGTCAGCTCAGAAAAGCTGGGATAATTTAAAAAGCTGGAAAATAATGTCAGCTGTTTTAGAAGAGCCCAATGGACCTGGGGATTGGTACATGTGGGGTTTGTGGTCTGGACGGGGTCTGTATCTGCTCTCTTTAATGTCATTCTCATGGTTGCTAGGATAGCGCCGAACTTGCAGAGACTTTTCAGGCAATCTCAGTAGTCTTCCCAGTCCTGCCAAAAACTAGTCTCAGAATTAATATCTTTTGTCTCTCAGCTGTTGACTTTCTTTTTAAAGCTCCTAGACCAAAAATATATCCATTTTTGTTAGCTGTAATAATGACTTGGACAAGCAAGCTCTAAGTACAGTTTGGATGCCCCTGGCTAAGGAAGGTATTTGGCTCTGCATGGATTCTGTAATCCTTTTGAATTTAATTATTTTTGCTCTAATCTCCACTAAAGACCCCATAGCCACAGGACTATAATAGCATCTCCAAATCACAGTAACATCCCCAAATGAAATCCCTAGGTTCTCCTCCGAAGCATGGAGCAAGGACAGGCATCCTCGAAGCTGACAGCATTGCCTTGAGCTGACCCCTCTCCCTGCGAGTGGAATACGCCCAGGGCAAGGATATGTCCCAGATGACTTTCTTCGCCCTGCAGTGTGAAGGCTAATCTCTCTCCTGCACTGGGCCTTCAACTCTCCTCTGAAAGTCAGTGCCAGCAAGCCGCTTGGAAGTCAGCCTGTGGCCATTCCCTTCTTTCAAAGTATGGCTGCTCCTTTTGCTGGCTGCAGTTCATGTTTAAAGGGAGGAGCGCTTTCTCGTGTTGGTGGGATGAGACAATGGAATAAGCAGCGGGAGGCTGGCAGGGAGGGTACAGGCATGGCCTGTCCTGGTGTGCAGGTCCCGGTGCACCCTGGTGTGAGCAAGGGGCCTCACTGTACCTCAGCACAACCATGCAGCCACCTCTCAGCAAACCTTTAGGCTTGTGAAAACTGAAGCACTTACTTACAAAATGTCAGTGCCTCCTGGGACATCTGGTAGCTGAATCTCAGCTTTGGTCTTAGGTATTTAGCCTGGGACTGAACAAGAATTTGTCCTCTGTGTAGTGCTACTCTTTTTAAGATTAATTTAAACTCCTCAAGTTGGCTTTTCTTGTTTTTTCTTTTCTGAAACCAGTAGCCATAACTAATTCTCAAGTTCTCCTATCTCTAGGAACTTCATATGCCATGAAATGCAAGTGTAACATTATGCCTGCAGTAATAGAGATGCTTTATATGAAGGTTGACCTTTTTGCTTAACAATTGCAAAGGGTAAGGTGCAAAGGCCTGTACGTACTACAAAATGATATAATTTTCACACTGGGATCTCTTTTACAAAACATGACATGAGTTTCCATGGCATAGATTAAATTATGAGTAGATTAACTAATGCATTAAGTAAGTGAAACCAGCTAATTGTGTGAGAGGACCAGGGAAAAGATTGCAGCCAAGGGTTGTGTGATTTGTTTTGTGACTCCTCATATATTTACTTAGCTACAAGCACTTTTGTTGCCTGTTTGAAGCTACCTGAGAGCAAACTTTGAGGAGAAGCTCGACAGATGAGGTACGAACAAGAGGAGATGACTTACAGTCAGACAGAGAGCGTGCTCTGCAGCGCTCCTTCCCTTGGGAGTGGGCAGCAGGGAAGGAAGCTGCCTTGGAGGTTTTCTCTCTGCATAATGATAGAGAGAAGTTATACCAAAGGGGCATGTAGAAGAGATCAACATGAAGATAAAAGGATCGTGGTCAGCTGTGTGAGAGTTTCAGACAAGTTGAAGATGAGAAGAGGGTAAGGTCAGAGGTCTCTCCGAGGCAGGTCGTTAGAGACAGGTGTGAGCGAGGTGTCCGGGGCAGCAAGGGCAGACACTGCACTTACTTAGAGCAGTTTACAACAAAATTGGAAAAAAGCTCCAGTCGGTGGCTGCACACAGGGCTTCCAGTGCCCTTGGGAGGAAAGGGCAATGAGGTGATAACTGCAGAATCAAGTGAAGTCAAAGAGCTGTTCTTAAAAAGCAGAGAGATTAGCTCTCACTTAGTTTTGAGGGGAGAGAAGGAAGTGAAAATGACAAAGACAAAAAAAAAATCCATATTTTGTCTATTTTAAAGGAAGGCTACAATACTGTATTAAAATCTCCCCCTGAGCTGCTGTTTTGTCCTTACGGTCCAGCTTCCCGCCTTGGGCTGATTTAAGCCTGCCAAAGCCTCACAGCTCCCAGTTACACTCAGCTTTCGCAGGGTGACTCACTGGAAACTCTGCTGCAGCTACTTCTGGTGTGTTTTTCCTTACAGTGTAAGAGCTCCTTGCAAATTAAAAGGCTTCCTGATGAAGACCTAATCCTGATGCATCTCAGGCTCCTCTGAATGAAATCAATTTTTTCTATATTATCAATATTGTATCAATTATATTTCTTTTCCAAGCTGATTGGTGGCTGACCTAGGGAGGAGATTGCCAGGCCATCCACATATTTTCTTTTTAGATCAGATCCTTGCTTATAAAGCAACAGTTAATGCCTCTTATTATCCATAGAAGTACTCAGATGATTTTATTTAGTCACATCAATCAATGATTATTTCAAGTTGTCAAGACTTTTCTCCAGACAACTAGAAAAAGTTTTTAAAAAAATATACTATTTTTCAGTTTTCATTAGGAGAGTAAGCCTGTAAAAAGCAGAATTTTTAATGGATAATTGGTGGAGGTTTAAGAAAGCATTCCAAGTGGATTTTATGATCAGGTGCTTCTTTATAGCCTTTATACTCACTGAGGGTAACAGATTCAATCTGAAGGGGGATGTGAAGGTCACTGCAATGTTGAACCACGCTGGAATGAAGGATTGACATAAAGGTTCAGCTGTAAAATGGTACCTACAACTTACTGAAATTCCTTTAGGAAGCATGGTTTACTAAGAGCTGTGAATGAAACAGTGTATATCCATTGCTTGACAAGGCTAGAGGCTGTATCCTAGGGATGGGTTATGAAAGGTAATTATGATTTTTCTTGGATATTTTCTACTCCTAGTTTGCAAACCTTTGAGGTAATCATAAATATCTGACCTAATGGAAGCTGAATAGTGCTCAGTCTTCGAGATGTGAAGTTTGCTTTGCACTCCAGGTAGTACATTAAAGATTGCCTGACAGCTGTCTTGGGACTGTCTCGTCCACTAGTGGAAATAGGTGTAGTTCCACATGCTTCAAAGGATCTGTCTTTCCTTCCTCCTCTTATGTCTAAGCAGCCTCTTAAACTAATGAGCAGAGACCTCAAGTTCACAACACAGAAAGGGAAAGGAGATAAGATGAACTCGTGTAACATTCACATCTTGAGCCTTGGTTGTTTTATTATTTAGTATATCAGAAACAGAACTGCAGCACTTAGTATGGGCTAAGGGTGGGTCTGGATGGGGTGGGCAGTTGATTTCAGCACAAAAGGAGGAACAATGTATTCAGCAATTTGTATTATGTACTTCTGGAGCTAAATCTGTGCATCTGGAGAGGAGGTCTGCTGCATTAGCAGGGGGCTGAATAGTGAAATGGGAGGTGCCTGACTAAATGTAGGAGGTGCTTAATAATTTCTGAGGTATGGGATTAGCCAGAGCCCAAAGGTTAGCTGCAACGGCATTCACACCCTGCACAGAAAAGTTTCTCTCCTGCAAACACCTCACTCCTCAAGCATCTGCTTGTGTTTTGTTCATGTCTCAGTACTGCACCCGTCACTGCTACCTACGCAAACAGCTGAGAGCAGACACCTGCCCCTGCCTGGTAAAATGTCATCTGCTTGGGGACAGTGTCTGCCCTGACCACTACCCTGCAGGGATGGTGGCAGTGTCTGGAGTGCTGTAGCAAGACCATAGGGGCTTTAAAGAGCAGCAGCAGAATTGTCTGTGGTCTACTCAATGCCTATGAAGGAAAGCTGGACAAGGATAGCTTATGAATGGTTTTGCTTTTACTAAATTTGATATCCATGATCTTTAACTGGTTAGAAATGTACTTACGTGCCAACTCACTGATTGTTTAAAACCAGAAACAAACAATTCTGCATGCTACATATAGCAATTAATAGCCTTTTGATAGTCTTTGGTGCTGGTTTTCAGGAAATAATGTTGTACTATTAACATTCCTGTAAAACCATTAGTCCTAAATGCATGTAATTGATGGCAGTACTAATGTTTGTAAAATGAACTGAGGCTGATTTATAAGTCTGATAATAAAATAGTTCAGTAAAGGGCTTTGATCTAATAGCTGTGAAAACAGTACACACACCTTAAAGATTATCCTTGCAGATATCCATCCTCCTTTCAACTTTTACTAGCTTCAGACATGACAATTTGGAAGGGAAAAATCCCAGCTAAATACATCTTGATGGAGACGACCATTGATCAGTTACACTCTATTCTCCTTCCAGATAGGAACATCCAGTAGTACACTGACTCCTTGGGCCATTTTCAGTGATACTTTATTCATTGCTATTGACTGAGATTAAAGAAAATAAACACCTTACCTGTTTTCTTAACTAATAGAACTGGTCAAAGGTTTCCCCTACCCTGCATATACTGAAGTCTAGCAAACTGGCTCCTCTAGCATGATCTTTCTCGTTCAAAAGAAATACTTATACCTACAATATTATCCATGGTAAATCCCCAGTTGCTTTGGTCCCTTGGATCCACTCAATTTGCCAGTTTTTCTTTCCTTTTCCTCCTTCCTTATATAAATTGTAATTTAAAAATAAAAATCAAATCACTCAATATTCTCTCAGTTTTTCCATACTATTGAAACAGTTCATTTTGCTCACTAAGTAAATACTTTCAAGTAATTTTTAGACACACTTAATAAACTCAAAAGGTTGCATTCATAAAGCTAGTAAGAGGTAACAGTCTTCCCATATATGACGCAGTATTCACAGTGCTTGGCTAAGAGTCTCTCCTCTGTTTTCTAGGACTAGGACTTGATAGTGCACCACAAGGTTTTACGGGCTGATTGTCTTAATCCTTCTAGGTGAAGATATTGTCCTTTGCAAAAATAATTCAGCATTTTTTTAGTTGTTCGGTATGTTGACTGTCTTGGCTCCCTCCTCAGTCACTATCTACCACAGCTTTTTCTTCCTCATTCAGGCAATGTGTAAGCAGTTTAGGGTGGAAAAGGTTTAGAAGAGGAGCTCCTCCTCTGCACACCTGCTAGTTTAGCAGGTAGGACACCCACATGGAGAGTGGGAAACCTTGCATCAACCCCCTGTGCTGAATCAGGCAGCAAGAGGACAGGAACTTGGATCACTCAAAACCCATGTGCATGTTATTAACTACCGGGCTGGAGAGGACAAGCAGGGGGAAGGGTGAAGCTGGCAGCACTGCATGCTTCCTGTGCTCCTGTGCATTCAGCCTCCGAAATCAACATAGCTGATTTGGAAAAGTTGATGTCAACAGCTCTTCTCTCTTCTCCTCCTCTTCTCTTCTCTTCTCTTCTCTTCTCTTCTCTTCTCTTCTCTTCTCTTCTCTTCTCTTCTCTTCTCTTCTCTTCTCTTCTCTTCTCTTCTCTTCTCTTCTCTTCTCTTCTCTTCTCTTCTCTCCTCTCCTCTCCTCTCCTCTCCTCTCCTCTCCTCTCCTCTCCTCTCCTCTCCTCTCCTCTTTCCTTCCCTTCCCTTCCCTTCCCTTCCCTTCCCTTCCCTTCCCTATATATAGATACATATAAAATTTAAATTTTAAAAATATTCAGACCCAACAAAGCAGTGTTTTTTGCAGAAAATGACCAATTATGAATACCCCCCCCCCCATTTATCCTTATATGTGCACAATCTTATTTAGAATAGTAACTTTGCTGACAAGCTAAAGGTTAGGCCTGTATTTATCCACCTGATTGAATCAGTTCTTGAAAAGCTGGAACGGAATGACTTTATTTTAGTAACAACTTTAAAGGTATGCAGTGTGGTATCAGTCCTCAGAATTCACATGGGTACAGACATATATCACACTGCAGGTTGCATTTACTTCTGATTGCTTTCTTCTGCTCTGAATGAAAGTATTTCTAACAAGAATCCAAATCTATTTCCCTGCACAGTGAAACTGCCGTTCACTATGCAAAAATACACTAAAGTTGCCTCCAAAAAACCCCTTTGGATTTGTCATCACGCTTTGAGTGATGGTACCGGGAAGAATACTTCATGGTCGAGGTGACTTCAGCCAGGAGGAGGGCTGAGTAAACTCTGTGGGCCACTCGCAAGCTGGATGTTCGCTCCGCACACGGCTCCACAGTCATTAATAACATCTCTGTGCACGGCTGACTCACCCACCCGTATAAGTCTGCTGTGGACCAGGCCTGCATTTCTGTCAAATTAGCCAGAGCAGGGGCTATAGTGTTTACGCAGGCGGCGTGCCGGCTTCTGGCTTTCTGCCAGCCGCGGGAAGACAAAGCAGCGCTGGAGCTGGCACCCGCTCCCGGCAGCCCCAGCACGCGGTATCTGATCTGGCCCGAGGTCTCCTGAGACGAATCCACCCTGTCAGAAATTTCTGAACGTATCTGACCGTGCAAAATAAGTTTGTGTTGGTTGAACACTCGGACTCGTGTGCCCTCAATGGTTTTAGTCTCATCGGAGGGCCCCGGGAGCTGGGTTTGCCGTGGAGGTGCGGGACTGCCCCGTGGTGCACATGGCAGGGTCGGGGTCCGGGGCAGACGCGCAAGCCTGGGCTTAAATCCTGAGATCATGCCTACAGTGAAGCATGCAAGTCCTTTCCAGCTTTTCCTTCTCCCTTTCCTACTGGGGGGGGGGGGGGGGTGGCAAACTGTTAATCTAAGTGGTATAAAGATAAATTCATTAAATTGGGAAGAACTTTGAGTCTTGAGTTGCATAGAATGCAATAGTGCAAAATATTCGAAAATGTAAATGTGTGGTTAAAAACTTGAAGCTAAATAAAGAGCAAGAAGCTACCTCCCTAAAGAAAAATCTAATAAGTTTTAACTTCATATCAGTGACCTTGCCATATCCTATGTATTCTTAGTGACAGGGAAAAGCACACCATGTAGTGCCTCCCTTAATTTTCTCTTCATTAGTTACTGCAGTGGGGAAGGGCCACTGCTCACAAGATTTACTTTTGCTTAAATCTGAGCGGTAAAATTCAACGTTTTCTGCTGGAACCGTTCTATATACAACCTGTCCATTAGTCACCTAATACATTTTTTATCACTTCATAGTTCATTTTCTTCCTTTGACCTTTGAGGATTCCCAAGGAATTCTAAAACCCATTAGTATCTATGAACACTCACAGTAAATCCATAAATGATTGCTTAATGGTCATTGCTAATCAGAATTAAGCAATCTTGGCATAGCTAAAGCTTTTGTATGGTATCTTTTTTTCTCTGTGGTACACACATTTTTTTCTTTATTTATTTGCAAAAGTTATTTTAAATATCACATGATAAAATAAATGTGTATTTCTGAGAAAAAGCCAATAAAATACTGTATGCATCAAGTGCTGAAGTCATAAATGCATTTAATGAGAGACTGCATTTTTACAAATGATAGAGGGACTGTTTATGGGCATCACAGGGAGCTTACATAACTTTGATAGGGATGGATGCAGGATCTCAAAGCAACAGATAATAGTAGTTAGAGAAAGGGATAGATGAACTTCAAAAGGTTTGATTTCATGTAGATAAACATCACAGTGTTCGGATGTTTATCTCCAGCTTATCTAATCTGGATGGTTTAGGGCTGTTGGAAGTCTTATAAGAGTTCACAAAGTCCCTGGTACCTCTGCTTCCAGGTAGGCTAGAAATGAAGTGAGACTATGTACACTTGCAGTATTTTGGCACTTTTGCTTTTATTGCCTGCTGCAGCCTTGAAGTACAGAGGTGAGAGCAAATTGAAAGTAGTGGACCAAACACAGCCCCATCAGGTCTCTTCTGTGCGGGGCACTGTACGAACATAGAGGCACAGACAGCTTTGCCTGCCTCAGTGAATTTACCATCTACAAAGGAAATGAGGGAGGGCTGCATCACGCAGAGTGGATAGGTGTTGATTTACAAATGTTCTGGAAATTCTGCTGTTCTCTGTTTTTGCAGTAAAATGCAAAATTTATTTTTTGGTTTTTATTAATTTTAAAATATTAAATTCAAGCAGAAGGTATGAATGATGCAAAGCCCTGAGACACAGTGAAACATTCCTGATGATTTCAACAGACACCTCATTATCCCGTCTCTGGATGACAGCAAAGTTATGTATGTGAAACGCATATGCTGAAACACCAAAATGCTGAGCTGTTTCAGTGCAACTGGTTTCTACTATGAGAATCTGTGCTTGATACCTGTTTAACCTGCCCATGTGGAGTACTGAAAATACAAACCAATCTTGGAATTTTATTTCTGGATTCAGAATTGTTGGTTGCTCCTTTAAAGCCCCATCCCCTGGTGTCAAGTGAACAAGGGAGACTCTCAGCTGCATTTTAAAGATGTAAATTTCCAGTTCTAATGACTGCAGAGGTACGAATGCCAAAATGTAGAGAAATTAATTTTAAAAAAATCCAGCTTTTATTATTTTTTAAAATCTGAGTTCTTAAAGCCAAATGCTTGTTCTCAAGGCTTGATTCATGATTTTGAATGTCTGACACTGGAAGCATTGGCCTAGTTATTCATGATTCACAGGGAAATTATAAAACTGTAAATAGATTTTGCTTAGTTTTTATTTTTAAATAGCTGCATTTCCATTGTGCGCCAAATAATCTCTGCTTGTATTTAAGATAAACAGTATTGGAAATGGGAACCGATAAATTAAGGTTATCTGCTGTTGGGTGTCTTGGAGGAAAGGCAACTGAATTCAACGTAAGAATTACTTGAGCCAGAAGCAGATGTCACACTCTAAACATCTGAGGCTCATGAGTTTTTTGGCTGCCTCGTTCTGTGCCTTTGTCACGCATTGTGTTCGTCTCGCTTTGGGGAGAGCGGAGAGGGAGCACCAGGGCTGCCTGATGTCGCTGCGTGTTGTCATGTTCCACCATCATTCATGGCCAGGTTTCTCATCCAAAGCCCCGTGAGGTCCAGCGAGAGCCTTCCGCTGACTTCCATGGTGTCAGAGCAGGCCCTACGTGCCCAGCCCATCCCAGTTGCTAGAGGCTGGGTTCTGCTCTGCTTAGCCCTTATAGGGAAAATAATTGCTTTTCTCTCCTATAAAGAATATAGCTTTAAAACCAGAAATTTCCAAATATTTTAGTGTACATTTAATTTAACGTTTCAAAAGACATGCTATTAGATGAGCACCTACATTTGCCTAAGCTAATCCATTATCTAGCTATATATTTAAACTGGATTGCTTTCACCACTTACCAGATCTGTTCTGTTTTTCTTGTTTGCTGATGTGATGAAAAAGGGCTCTTACTTTCCATTTTATTTCCCATAGGTTTCCTTTCCTGGTTATCATGCACTGCCGTGTCATTGGGTATGATCTGGGGACGTGAGCTGTCTGTGAACTGAAGTCAGTGATGTCCCTTGGAAAGCAGTAATGCAGCACACAGAAAAAAGCCCGCATTTGAGGTCGTGGTCTTCAAGGTGCAAACTGGCTCAGGAAATACAGCACCTTGAAGGCTTAGGCCCTTTGCAAGGAGCAGCAGGGGAAAATATTTTATTAGTACTTTAGCCGACTGATTTTGTTTCACGAGACCGTAGCAGAAACAAACAGAATAATTGAGGAAATTACAATAATAAACCCTTTTCTGAAATGGTATTTAACTACTGACAGCTGATGAAATGAGTCCAGAAACATGCATAAAACAAGAAAGGAAGAAAAAGAAAAACATGTTCTTGTTCACGAACATTGAGCAACTTGGCCCAGACCAGTCTCCATTTGGCTTTATTTCAGCAGGAAATTTTTTGGTAAATCATAAATTCTTTCCCAAAATATACAATGCACTAGTTTAAAAACAATCAATCATTCATTAGAAATTGAGGACGAGTTTGAAGAGACGGCTGTCTCATTTTCAAGTAGCTCGCCAGAGTTACAAGTGGGACTCCAGCCTGCAGAGCCGACGCGGTGCCTACAGGCTGCCCTCCACTTTTGGGGCTGGGCAGACAGACTGGGGAGCAGTGCGACGCGGTGGAGCGGCAGAGCCTGTTGCTGGTCGGTGCTGCCAGGTCAGTGCTGGGCAGCCCCTTGCCTTGCCTGGCCTCAGGGCACGTGGCCTGGCTGCAGACACGGCTCCCCAGCTCCTCTGGACGTACCTGCATTTCATATGTCTTCGGCCGGCAAAGAGCTTGCAGCAAATGGGGTTTGCGTCCAACTTTGCAGGTACAACTTGTAGAGCACCCACAGACGTGCATGTGGAAAACTGCAGTGAGGTCAATGCAATCGCTTCCAGGCACAAAGTTTACAAGCTCAGGGCTTTGAGGGTAGGGCTGGAAGGAGGTGGCTGGTGTGGCTAAGGGGTGGTAGAGGGGGGCCTGGGAATTGCTTGTGACATCTTCAGAGGTTCTGAAAGAACTTGTGCTTTATGTAACTGGTATTCCCTAGTGCAAGGGCAGCTGCCAGTCTGTGTCCTACTTCAGACTGAAAAATTGGTCTCCATCTTTCCCACCCACCCTGCTTTTTAAGAAACCTTTGTATTTGTTTTTTTCTTACATTGTTTTTCACATCTGATAATTGTGCTAGATTAAGGATGAATGCTTTGATCTTCATATACAGCCAACTTTGTTATAAATCTATTGACAAGGATGGAACCAGAAAATAAAAACTCCAAATAACTTGGAGTAGTGAGACAGCAAAAGTGAAAAAGTAATAGACAGTCCTTTACAAAATAGAAAAAATTAAAAAGCTTCCTATTTTAAAAAAGGAGACAATGTTTGAAGCATATATCCACAAAGATCAAACAGAATTCTTATGTCAATATTATTGAAAAAGGAGATCTCTTTTCTTTTTTTTTTTTTTTTTTTTTCCCTGATATTAAGGTTTTGAATCCCAGTCTAGAAAGTTTTGGAATTACTTTGGATTTTCACCAGTCTAACTAGATCAGAATCTTGTCTTGTTTAAATAAATGATTTAAAACCATATTCCCCAATGGCTCAGCCTCCACTAGACACTGCTGTTGAAAGGCCGGTCCCTTTGTTTGTTTGCCAGAAATATGACTATGTGCATGTGCTTTGTTTTTCAAGTCTTACTATTAGTGGACATGAGTCTGCTTGTCCTGTCAGGTCCTCAGCCAATACTGAACTTGAAGTTTGCTCTTCTGTTTCAGATCTGATGAAGCCTCTCCATTTTGTCCAGATATATCTCATGGCCCAGAAAGAACATTTTCTCTACTTACAGACATTACCTTGCCCCAGTCCTATCAAGAGTATTTTATCATTTCTCACATAGTCATGGAAGGAGATTTCAGGTTTTTTCCTCTGCTTGCTATAAATGTAATTTTATTACCTTTTGGATCTCTTCTTTTACCTTTTGGACTCATGGGTCCAGAGCTGCCTGCTCAAGGTGCTTCCCCATCCCAGGTGAGAAACTGCTGCGGCATCTGCAGCTTGTGACACTTGCATTCGCGGACACATCAGTCAGGCATGGGACTGCCTACGATGCTTTCCCAGGTAGAGTTCAATGTGTTTGCACTAGTGCCCAGGGATCCTAGTCAAACCGGCTAGACCTTTTAATTGCACCTAATGGATCTACCTGCACATAATTTGAAATACTGGCCTTTTCCAGAAGAACTGTATTAATTCCCAGGTGATGGTTTCTCACTTTTCCACATTAAGAATGTAACTGTCGTAAGGTATTTTATAATATTTGGTTCAGTGATGCTCATGTTGCACTAATGTGGAATTGCAGAACAATAGTTTCAATACATTCACATGCAAGAATTATTAACAATAATATCAGTATGTTTCTGATTGATTTTTGAGTAGTTGCTCTCTGAAACTGCAATCGTACCTAATTATAATCTCTTCTGCAGTGATGCAAAGTCCATGAGAATTTTCCCCTACAGGCAAATAAACTTGTATGTGTGAAGAGTCCCAAGCTAAAGACTTAGAGATGTGAGTTTTCCCAGTAACACTCGATGAATGATGACAGCACAGATGACCACAGTAAACTGATTTTGTTCAGGATTGACTCTGCTGTCATGGTAGTCCTATTTAGGTACCATATTTTTCCCATTAAGTGCCATCTTCTGTAGCAAAAGCAATAAGAAATGGTTGAAAGATTTAGTTTTCAATATACTGCAGAAGCAATGCAGTTTTCTGAGTACAAACAATTTCATAGGACTACAGAAGATTGTACATCTCTGGAACATTTTGCACAACTCTTTAATGTCAAAGACAATATGTATTCCGAACTACTGAATCTGCAACTTTAAAGCGGGTAGGTTTTGTTCCAAGGCTTCCTAATAGGAATTGAGTCAGAATTTTTTTCCTCTGATGATCAAAAACCTTCATCTAATTTTCTTCAGAATGTATTCATGGCCATGTTACTTTTCTAGTTTTAAGGTGAATGCTGCCTGGTATCTTATATATTTTTCCTTGCCTGTTCTTTCCTCTCTTAAAGAACTTCTACACACTGATCATATCCTCATAAATAAGCCATATTGTTTTTTCATTTATTCTGCTAAATCAAATTTATATTTTTTTCTTGGAAGGTAGATACACCATTTTCCTCACTAAGCCATGTGTCCTAGGTACACTCATTGTCTGCTACAGCTTGGATTGATCTTTTCTGAACAGGGAGGGTAGAATATGGCTGATTGCTTTGGCTAAGGTCTCACATGGGTATAATGACATTAATGTTTTCCTGTTCCATTTGGATACTATACATCCTGAAGTCATACTTGTCATTTTCTGGGTTCCAAATGGTCCTGGTCATCCATTGTCAGTTATCACTACACAAAGTTATTTTTTACATTTCTGGGTTTTTTTAAAATATTAGTAAAGATCCACACAAATTTTCAATATTTGAAATATCAGATTTTGTTATTGGAAACCTTTCAATAAATTAGATGGAAAGTCAAATACAGGAGTTTTTGTGGATTTTTTTAAATGCCTTTTTTCAGTTTATTTTTAATAATTTTGAATCCACATTTTAAAAACCTCAGGCAAACAATACTACTTGAAATGGTTAAATGTTAATAAATATGATGAGTGGGGTGAATATTCTTGTACAGTGTTGTCTATAGTGGGCATCAGCAACATCCGAGTGCCTGCATTGGTGCAGCACATTAAAAAACTGAATCAAAAAGTGACTCTTGTCTGGGGATAATCTTTAAGATTCCACAGAATAGAGAAGCTTAGTCAAAATAGGTTGTAAAATACAAATTTTTGGCTTACCCGTTGGCTGAGGAAGAGAAAAAGTAGTGCATGGACTTAGGAATTATATACCAGATAAAATATATTCAGCAGTATTCCAGCCTGCCAATTTGGCTTTGCAAAATTCCTGTGACATGCATGACAGACTTAAGAAACCCCACAAACATCAATGTCCTTAAAAGTATCCAAAGAGATCACAGAGCAGTCAACCTATTGTGAGAATTGCAGCAACTGTTAGAATTAGGGAATATATGGGTTCTTTATAAGAAACTCTCATACCCTCTCTGATGTCTAGCAGGCACCAGATTTGATTTACTACCATTTTTATTAAAATAAAAATTACACTTTCATAAACATCATGCCAGACTAGGTATCATCTCAGCCATAGTTTATTTCTTACTCATTGCTGCCTTTCAAATTTTGCCACAAAACAGGAGGACATAACAGACTACAAAGAATAAGCTATGGAGGGTCTTCAAGGCTGCAATGAGTGAGAAGGCTGCCCCAGTTATCAGTGCTACCTAGACGTAAAAAGAATGATAAGAACAGTCTCATATCCAGGAAGGGTTTGTCACATGGTTTATATTAAAAAGTGATGAGTAAATTTTTCTTCCACCCCCTTAAGTTTAATTTATCCAGCAGATTGTTACTATTGAAACTTTACATTGCTTTGATTTTTCTAACTTTGAAATAATTTCTTACAGTGAAATGTTCCAAAGCACAATGACATGCTACTGAGCAATGCTGAACTTCATACCAAGTGCCTAGGAGAGCCTGGCAGAAAATTGACAGATATCAAGCAGAAATAAGTGATGCAGAAGTCTGCGTTGCACCTTGTTTTGTTCACATATGAGGGGCCCTCACACCATAGCCATCCCACTCATCTATAGAGTTGCCCAACATTCCCTACAGACTATGTAGGACATGCAGGCTGCTACTTACATGATGTGGTGGGTTGACCCTGGCTGGACACCAGGTGCCCACCAAAGCTGCTCTATCACTCCCCTCCTCGGCTGGACAGGGGAGAGAAAATATGATGACAGGCTCGTGGGTCAAGATAAGGACAGGGAGAGATCACTTGCCAGTTACTATCACAGGCAAAACAGACTTGACTTGGGAAAATTACTTTCATTTATTACCAATCAAATCAGAGTCGGATAATAAAAAATAAACCCAAATCTTAAAAACACTTTACCCCCACGCCTGCCTTTTTCCCAGGCTCAACTCCGCTCCTGATTTTCTCTACCCTATCCCCCCCCAGCAGCACAGGGGGACAAGGAAGGGGGTTACAGTCAGTTCATCACACTTTGTCTCTGCCGCTCCTTCCTCCTCAGGGGAGGACTCCTCACACTCTTCCCCTCCTCCAGTGTGGGGCCCCTCCATGGGAGACAGTCCTCCATGAACTTCTCCAACGTGGGTCCTTCCCACAGGCTGCAGTTCTTCATTAACTGCTCCAGCATGGGTCCCTTCCATGGGCTGCAGTCCTTCAGGCACAGACTGCTCCAGAGTGGGTGCCCTGCGGGGTCACAAGTCCTGCCAGAAAACCTGCTCCAGCGTGGGCTCTTCTCCACAGGCTGCAGCTTCCTTCCAGGGCACATCTACCTGCTGTGGCATGGGGTCCTCCACAGGCTGCAGGTGGATATCTGCTCCACTGTGGTCTGCAGGGGGACAACTTGCTTCCCTACGGTCTTCTCCACAGGCTGCAAGGAATCTCTGCTCTGGCACCAGAATGCCTCCTCCCCCTCCTTCTTCATTGGCTTTGGTGTCTGCAGAGTTGTTCCTCTCATGTTTTCTCACTCCTCTCTCTTGCAGTTTCTTTGCAGAATTTTTTACCCTTTCTTAAATACATTTTCACAGAGGCACCACCAGCACTGGGCAGCTTTGGCCAGCAGTGGGTCCTTTTTGGAGCTGGCTGGAACTGTCTGTGTCTGCCATGGAAGCCCCTGATCTCTCACAGAAGCCACCCCTACAGTGCCCCTGCTACCAAACCTGGACATATAAACCCAATGGTACTGGGTTTACATGGCAGGGTTTTGGTAGCTGGGTGGCTACAGGGGTGGCTTCTGTGAGAAGCTGCTAGAAGCTTCCCCGTGTCCAACAGAGCCAATGCCAGCCGGCTCCAAGATGGACCTGCTGCTGGACAAGGCCAAGCACATCAGTGACGGTGGTAGTGCCTCTAGGATAATGTATTTAAGGAGGGGAAAAAAGGTTGCTGAGGAACAGAAACTGCAGCCAGAGAGAGGAGAGAGAATATTTGAGAGAAACAGCCCTGCAGACCCCCAGGTCAGTGAAGGAGGAGGGGGAGGAGGTGCAGAGATTCCCCTGCAGCCCCTGGTGAAGACCCTGGTGAGGCAGGCTGTCCCCCTGCAGCCCATGGAGGTCCACGGTGGAGCAGATCTCCACCTGCAGCCCAGGGAGGACCCCACGCTGGAGCAGGTGGGTTCCCGAAGGAGACTGTGACCCCGTGGGAAGCCTGCGCTGGAGCAGGCTCCTGGAAGCACCTGCAGATCTGTGGAGAGAGGAGCCCGTGCTGGAGCAGGTTTTCTGGCAGGACTTGTGACCCCGTGGGGGACCCACACTGGAGCAGTCTGTGCCTGAAGGACTGCAGCCCGTGGAAGGGACCCACGCTGGAGCAGTTAATGAAGAACTGCAGCCCATGGGAAGGACCCACGTTGGAGAAGTTCATGGAGAACTGTCTCCCATGGGAGGGACCCCACAACAGAGCAGAGGAAGAGTGAGGAGTCCTCCCCCTGAGAAGGAAAGAGCAGCAGAGACAACATGTGATGAACTGACTGTAACCCCCTTCCTTGTCCCCCTGCACTGCTGGGGAGATGCAGTAGAGAAGTCTGGAGTCAAGTTGAGCCCAGAAAGAAGAGAGGGGTGGGGGGAAAGTGTTTTTAAGATTTGGGTTTATTTTTTATTATCTGAGTCTGATTTGATTGGTAATAAATGAAACTAATTTTCCCAAGTCGAGTCTGTTTTGCCTGTGACGGTAATTGGTGAGTGATCTCTCCCTGTCCTTATCTCGACCCACGAGCCTGTCATCATATTTTCTCTCCCCTGTCCAGCCGAGGAGGGGAGTGATAGAGCAGCTTTGTGGGCACCTGGCATCTGGCCAAGGTCAACCCAGCACACCAATACAGATACAGTGTGCACTGTTTCAGTATCCACAGTTCAGAAAGGGCATTGAAAAACTAGAAACAGTTTGAAGAACTGCCTGGGTTAAAAACCACTAAATTAAAATTGGATCCCTAAAAGAGCTGCATATATTTAACTTACTAAGAAAGAAAGTTTAGGGGCAATCAAATGATTGTTTTGTAAATAATCCTGTTGGTAGACACTGTTGATTGACAGCAAATGGAGAGCTTTAACAGACCCAGCAGCAGAAAGCTGAAGTGAGCAGAGTACAAGTAGGTATTAAGATCACATTAATGGTGAGGATTTTAATCCTAGAAAGAGTGTACACAAATTTATAATGAATTATTTCCAGCCTGAAGTATTTACATGAGCCACTTTTCCTTTTGCAACAGGATAGGTACTGCTCACACAAACAAAATCCAGGTGTCCTCCCCCATGCTATGAGTATTTCCAGCCATGTGGAGGATGTGTGTGCCATGCAGCTGAAGGCTGCCCCCATGTCTCACCTTATGGAGGATTTGCATCTGCTGTATCAGTGAAAAAATCAGTATTCCCCCACTGTTTTTCAGGCCAGAGGACTCTATTCATGTACCTAACTCTATTAATTGAATTTCATTTGAATGTGCTTTAGACAGAAGAGGAGCCATGTGACAGAAGAGGAACCCCCACATCTGTTAGAAGGCGGCAGCAGACAGTGAAGCATGAGCTGCTCTGGGCCCTTAACTATGTCTGAGGCACCACAGAGAGGCTGGAAACAGGAATCAGATCATTGGGCAGTAAAATCTGATAAACTAGAGTAGGTCCATGTTGACCACCCCTTCTCAAGGACAACATTGACTAGACTCAAGAAGTCGTGTAGATTTTTGTATGGTGTAAGGATTAGTTTATTATAATGGCCTAGCTGATTTGAACTGTCTATACCATTTACAAAATACAAAGTATATATGAAAAAGATTTTTTAAAAAAAATTGGAAAGGGATATGACTGAAAGACATTTTTAGTGAAAAGGGAGAGGTTAAAATACTGAGGGTTTTTAAAAATTAATTTAGACACAGAAACATAACAATTTCTATACTAGATCACATCTTTAAATTTTAGTCCATTTAATTTAGTATTTAGATTTAACAACAGAGTCGTCAGTAGCAGATATGTTGGAGAGCTGACCATATATGGGACAATATGGAAGAAATTTCCTAGCTCATATCAATAAGTCACTTGTAGTGTGAAGGCTGAGTTTTTGCTTTTTGTTTTTAATTTAATGTAACTGCCAGTCTGCTGTTTATTCGATATGGCTGTTGAGAAGAGGCTGAGTGTATGTTCCTGCGCCTAGTCTGGGTTCTCTTCTAGTTTTATTTATTAGCCAAAGCACATTATCTTAAACTGATTATTTTGTGCTGCTGTCTAGTAAAGTAACTTGGGATAGTTTATTATATTATTATGCATTTGATTGGTTGCTTTTTTTATCTTAACTTCAGCATTGCCAAAGTAATTTTGTTTGGGATTATTTTAAGAACATATAATCTCAGAAAGAAAAGATGTTGTTAATATTTAATTTATGTTTCCTCTTTGGCTTGATGGTGCCTGTTGGCAGTGAATTCCACTGTGTTATGCACTGTGGGAAGATGACGTATCTCTTAGCAGTTTGAATCTTGCTCTTTGGTTTTGTTGAAAGTCCACTGTAGGATATGAAAGGACCTGGAATATTTGTGTCCCTTCGTGGCCATTACTTTGGCTCTCCTCTCTCCTAAAATGACTTTTCCTTTAAATAACTCTTGTCACTCATTTCTATATTTCTTTGAATATATTTATATTTCTGTTGTTTGACACAAAAATGGGTTTTATCCTCCCCAGTAACTACCTAAAAGGTAGGGTCTAGTACAAGATAGTCATCTAGGTTCTCTTGATAGGAAGGCTGACATCCAAGGAGAATCTCATTGCATTGTAAGATGAGTGTTTGAAATAGCTCAGACAATTCCCATCCTCAAGGTCTCTCCATCTGTCTGTCTTTTAATTACAGAGGGAAGTGTAGTCTCCATTATGGGACTGCACACTGACATTTTGGACAGCTAAAGTTAGGTGAGATCGATCCTACACACATGACCAAACCCAAATCACTATTGTGGATTTGTATGTCACCCAATCTTTTCAGTATCGCATTCCATACTATTCTTTAAAAAAACATAAAATTCTTTTTTTCTTCTTCTTTTTTTTTTTTTTGACAACCGTCGCATAGAGTCATAGAATGATTTAGATTAGATGGGATGTCTGGAGATCATCTAGCACAACCTTCTACTCAATGCAGAGCCAACTTAAGTCAGGTTGCTCAGAGCCTGACTCAGTTGAATTTTTAATATCTCCAAGGATGGATACTCCTCAGCCTCTCTAGACAACCTGTTTCAGTGCGTGACCACTCTCATTATGAAGATTTTTTCCTTATAACTATTTTATATTTCCCTTGCTGTTATTTATGTCCCTTGTGTGTCATTCTTCCATTGAGCACCACTGAGAAGAGTCTGGCTCGACTTCTCTATATCCTTTCATTAGGCAGTTGTAAACAGAAATAAGGTCTTCTTTTAGCCTTCCTAAGACGGAAAAATCCCAGTTCCCTCAGCCTCTTCTTGTACGTCCCTCCTTGCTCTAGCCCCTTAATCACCTTCATAGCCCTATGCTGGACTTCCTCCAGTTTGTTGGCGTTGCTTGTACAGAGGAGTCCAGAGCAGGCCACAGCACTTGAGATGAGCTTCCCCTCTGGAACCAAAGGGAATAAACACTTCCCTCAACCTGCTGGCTACGCTTTTGCTAATACAGCCCCATATGAGCTTGGCTTTCCTCACTGAAAGAGGTTTGCTGTAAGGAAAGCATTCCTAGAGCTGTGCGATATGAAGCCTGCGGCCTTTTCAGGGTGGGTGCAGTTACTGCAGAGCTCATTTGATATAATTCCAGTTGTGTCTTCCAGTATGAATTGCTTGACATGGATTGACATGAAATGCTAAGTGCCATTGCTCAGTCACTGGGAGTGGGATAATTCCAGCCATCAAAACGTTAGGTGTCGTGTCTGAGCTAAACATCTGTGGTTGCTCTATGGGCAATGGAGAGAGAGAGAAATCTGCAGAGATTGATTCTTCTCACCTATTTTAAAGCCTTATTTTATGAGAGAATGATGTCTTATTGGAGGGATCTGGCTCTTTTCCTTGGTTACGGAATATGCCTGGAGAGTTGGCTTAAACTAAATTGCTAATCATTTGATAGATTTTCTTAGGTCAAGCGAATCTTACCCTTACAGCAGGGTTTTTGCAGTCTTCTCTTGCATAGGCTAGGCAAAATGTATTTACAAGTAATCTGATGCCCATATGTGCAGTTTTCATGCTATTACCATTCTAAATGTTTTCCACAAGTTTGACCTCCAGAGTAATCAGGTGTGGTGAGATAGATGAGCCTACTTAAAATTTTATTTTACCAAGCAAAACAGATAAAACTCAGTAACTGTTCATCTAATTGCTCTAATAGCCTCATTCATCACATGACCTCGGTGATCTGATGTTTTCCACTCTATTTCACTCTCGTAATTCTTGCAGTAGAGGAACAGAGAACCAATGCCAAGTCTGAGCAAGAAGAGATCCCCCCAGAGAACAGCCAGCACTGGAGAGATGTTGGCTTTTGCTTCCACTGAGAAATCAGTGGCCATTTGGTTGACCAGTGCAGATGGCTGCCATCAAGACTGATAGCTGCTCAGAGCTGCCTGGTACCAGACAAGGAAATTGTAGTTCTGGTAGTGTGACTTTGGCTTTACATTCAAATATTTAATTTTAATTATCTTTTTAAAAGGGTTGTTCTACTTTCATCTACTATCTTCACCAACAGTATTTATAATGCTTCAATATTTGAAAGAAGAGTTGAATATTTGTTGCCAGAAGGAAGTATACATTTCAAATTGATGTGAACAGCTTTCAAGTTCAGAGCACTGGCTAAGTCCTTTGTGAATGACAAAGGTGAGGTATTCTACATGAGGTGGGCCTGTGCCCCACCTGGATGCCCTGTATCCTTTGGGAGCTTGACACGACTAGCTGAAAATGGAAGCACATCTCACTAATGAAACTGAACTTAGAAATGTTGTAGCCTGAATTACAGAAACTCCCCTTTCAGAGGGAATCAAGAAAAGCTGATGGTTAAGCATCTCCTCACCTTTCCACCTGTAATCAGTCATTTTTAAACCAAAGCCTTCATTTCTCTGTGAGTGGGGCAGAAGCAGAATGATTGCATTCTTTCCTCACCCAGAGGACCAGATGGTTCTATTGTAAAATTCATCATCAGCTTCAAAGGTTCACTGCTTTGCATCAACACTTTGTTCCCTCAGTCCCTTCTCATGCTCAGACTGGTGAGAAACACAGTGAGGCAAGTAGGCTGTGTGGTTTTAACCCACATAGAATATCCAGGTTTGAACTCTACTGGGGCTCACCTGAGCATCATTCAAAATCCACAGCTGTTGTCAGATGTTGTTTTCATTTGATTAGTAACACATCTTATTCAGGTGGCATTATACTCATGCTCTTTGATCCATAGAATTTGTGTTTGTTCTTGATCTGCGATGAATATGGTTTAGCTGAAACAAAAGGCCTCTCAGAGTGTAAGTGTGCAAGAATACATAAAAATGCTTACTTTGCTATAATTTAATCCTGCCTTGAAATAGTTTGAATAATTTATTCAAAGACTGAATAGATTAACATAGGCTATGGTAGAGTTTCTACCAGCCAAACCTTGCTGAAACAAAATTCCTCCTAGCTAAAATCTCGTGGATGTAGAACACAATTTACATTGAGAAGCACAAAATAACGAGACTAATAAGGTGTGTCTACTGCTTGTTATTGTAACATCTTTATGCCTCCAATGGATCATTTCAACTGTCAATTTAAAATGCTTTATTTTAAAAAGGTCCTTGATCAGTATTGTTATCATGAGCTTTTGAAGGGAGAAAACAAAAATGTTTGAGCTCGGTGGAAGACACATGGTGAGAAGCACACATTCTTTATCTGGAGTGGCAAACTCTTGGCTACTTTAGGTTAAAATGAGAATGAATAAAGGGCATTTTAGGTCTTTTGACTTGGAGACAACAGAGAAGTCAGAGGGCAAACTCAAGCTGTCAGTAGGAACTGAAACCTTATTCTCACTGTTATTTTAAAGCCAGCTAGTCAAAATAAATAAAATTATTTAAAATACATCATCTTGCAGCGTAGATGTATGTAAGAATACCAAGGCTCCAACTAAAAGCAAGATACCCATGACCTGAGTGCTGTCAAAACCAAATGAAATATCAGGAAACTAAGAACAAGAAAAATCATCGTTTTTCTACAGTGTAAGTGTATGGTACGTCTACAGAGGAATTCATGCAGTTCAGATGCCCCATCTCAAGAGGGTGTGAGGAGTGCAGCAAAGATGATCAAATGTGTGGAAGAGCTTTAACATCAGGAACAAATGGTCTAGGACTCTTCAGCTTGGAAAAGAGATAAAAATGTAGATAGGACATATGTCTATAAGACAATGAATAATGTAAGTAGAAATTGGCTGTTCACTGTCTCTCTACATTAGAAGTAGAGAACATCAAATTAAATGACTGAGTGATAGTTTTGATTAAAGAGAAGATGAGATTTTTTTTGTCTCTTGCTAGTGAAGCTGTGGAACACACAATTGTATGGTCAATGGTAGATGCCAAAATGTTTATGTAGCTTCTAACTTGAGTAGCCAAATTTGTGGGAAAAGAAAAGGAAAGAAATCCCTCAAGGGCTATTGAATACATAGATCCCTCTTCTGGAAAGGAGCTTGCTGATCTGCAGACTGCTGTAGGCTGGAGGGGGAGGCTAGGGAATCATCACTATGAACTTGACCTGCCCTTGGACTCTTCTCTTGGCCTCTGTAACTGGCTGTTGACAGAGTTTGGCCACCAGATCTTTTGTTTGACTCCCAACAGCTGTTCTTACACCACCGCACAGAGACCGGCAGCACTGTTAGACCTGTCACTGTGGCCTCTATAAATGTCTTCAGCTGGAACACCTTAATTAAGAGTATGAACTTACAGTGTTCTCAAAGTGAGCAAAGTACTTGTGCACAGCAGATCATTACACTTAACCGTGGTATCCATGAAACTATATGGAAACAGATTTATGGGCAAGTCAACTCTAAGACTATCATTTGTTTGCCCAGGACTTTGAGGATCTAAAATTCTTTGTTAATACTGGTCATAATAGGCTTCTAGCCATTAAAACTCCCTCCAATTTATAGCTGAGTTAATGCTAAGTGTCATTTGTGACACCTAATTCAATGGGGTGTTTAAGTGGTTACTAAATCATCGTGCCAAGGTATTTTCTTTGGTAGTCCTTAGTTAACTGCAGATAGAACGATACCATTTGTTAGTCAAGAAATAGAGTACCTATTCTTCCCCTACATCCTGCACCTCCAGTAATTCTCTTAGTGATACTCACCAGCAATAAAAAAGTTTGGCAGTAGCAGCTGCTTTTCTAAAGGAATGAACTGCCAAAGGTGTGAATGACAAAGTGGTTCTGAGTTTCTTCTTACATTATTCCTGCCATCCATAAAGCAAAAATGTGAGAAAAAAAGTTCCCAATGTTCCAGTAATCCCAGACCACATACTTTTTTCTACTTAATTTGCCAGCAACTTGAAGTCCCAATATTTGCCTTGCTGACAATAGCAGACTTCAAATTGTGGGTGAAGGAGATCTGGGAGGACTGAAAATCCAATCAACTTTAGAATTACATCTTGGCAAACTGAGCTGAAATCAATCAATGGGATCCAGCAAAGGCCAATATGAAGTGGTTTGAAGGAGAAGAAATCATGAAATAGATAAGAATAGGTGAAGAGAGGGAAATTGGTTCGGTAGTTGTTTAACACAGAGACTGGGAGTGGGGGGATTATTACTGAAGATAAATTGAACAGGGGTCAATGAAGAGTGAGACACTGTCATAATAAATTGTTCTTACTGGAGGAGTAATTGAAATGGCTCTGTTAGCTTCAGTGGGAATTGGATCAGGCTCTGTAAACTGCTTCAGGAAAACTTGTTAGCTTTTGGCATTCAGTTTTCATGGGGATAAAAATGCTTTCAAAGGAAGATCCTAGAACTTCCACCATTGTAGGCAATAATGCTGTATTTGAATTAGTTTCAGACTAATTGAATTAACACTGCTGAAATGAAGGAATATCTGTGGGTGACTTCCCCTGAAAAACACTTGAGTCTTATAGTTGTTCTATTAAATCTGTGAGCTTCCCTATTTTTCCTCAAATATCAAAGCCAAAACCCAACAGTGCCTTTTAATATATAAAAAAGATGCTTCACTTACAAATGGTGAAGAGAAAATGCTAAAATGGTCACATCGAATATTCAGTAGGTCCTGATGCTTGACCTGCAACCCTTGAAAAAAAATGTTGCCAATATGAGTACCTCCATTTAGGTGAACAGTCTTTTAGTATTAGCCATATATCTGCTGGCAAGGTCATGCCCAATAGTTTTGACCTATGTCTATAAATTTTAGAGTGTCGCTAGGTGTCTTCTCTGAGTGGTTACTCTATGGGCAGATGGTATAGAAAGGAAAGCACTTGAACAGAGCTGGTGTGCACAAGAGCCGGCATGTTAAATTAGATGAATAGTTAAAGCAGGAGGCGTATCTTAAAGAATAATTTATAGACACTGGACATCAATCCCCCCCCCCCCCCTCAGATTTTAATATGATTGTAAAGCCAGGGCCAGAGAAAGACAGGCAGCAGGGTAGTGATTTATCATACTACCATGTTTGAAACAGGTTCCAGTTGACATGTGAGTTTTGATTTTATCACTTTAGATGCCTAGTTCAACTACTGGAACACCTGTTATTTCAACATCATCACATCCACCTGGCTATGCATTCCAAATAAGCCTTGTTAACTTGGTATACACAATCTGACATGAAAACAGATGCACTTCTGTTAAAAAAAAAGTCATGTTAGCAGACATTAAAACTGCTGTGGTAGCTGAGGACCTCAGACTACTTCCCTTAAAATCAATGGCAGGACTCCTGTCCCTTTCAGTAAAAGCAGAAATAAGTTCTATTCCAGGGACTTCCAGTATCAAGTATTTCTTTTTCTTTTGATGAAACTGTCTATAAATGTCCTTTGCTTAAGAAACAACATTCTGTATCATGAAAAGGACTTATACATAGTCTAATGATAGTATTTTAGTCGTGTAATTGCTAACTGGAATATAACTAACAAAAATGAAAGGCCACCTCGTATTTTCTGAACAAATAAGCCCCACAAAATTACTCTGCTGATTCTCCACTACCTCTATTCACCTTTAGAGAAGGAGCCTGGATGTTTACACAGTCCTACCCTAAAGAAGTGAGCAATGTAGGTCAGATGCCAGGTAAATCAGGAAAAACAAATGGCAGTGTGGCAAAACCCAGCCATTGATCCTGTGTTGAGGCAGGATCTGAGGCATCCGTGTCTTCTCAGAGGTGTGGAGCTGTGTCATCTTAGATCCACCTAATGTGAGGATGAAGATAGAAAGCGTATATAGAAAGCCTTTGGATTAGATTTATTTACAGGTGCTCTCTCAATAAAAAATGTAGGGGACTGCATATCTTTACATGTTTGCAATAGGGGGACAGAGCAGAAAACCACACAAAATTTATCATCTGGGATAAAAGACACGGTGAACACTGCAAGAATATTGGGGGGTGGGGTGGTTTTTTGGGGGGGAAAGGTGGATTTGGAAGTAAAGAACAAATACAGAGTTCTTGTTTCATTCATTTCTTTGGGTTTCCTATTCCCTTCTGAATGTCCTCTTCCAGCTGCCCCCCCATATGGTTCCATTATTGCACAACTGAATGAAAGAAAAAGAAAATGGGAAAAAAACCCCTCAGTGACAGTCACTAACAATTGGCAATTTGGTGTAGAAACAAGGACTCAAGAAATCAGATGCTTTGTAAAGCCAAAGCTTTCAAAACTGTATGCAAACTCCTGAGGCAGCAGGTAACCTGGCATCATTTGGCATTCCAGCTGATTCTAGGAGGTGGAAGTAGAGAGGTGTATGAATGTGAAAAGTACACTGGTTTGTTTTTTTTTTTAACCTCAAAACATTTCCTTAGTTCTGAATTATGGTTCAGGTCAGTTTGTAAGTTATATGAGCCAGTTTGCTGATCCCTAGATATGAGGCTCAAGGGAGATAAAGCCAGACTCCAAAACAATCATTCAAATATCCAGTCAGAAGAAGGATGAATATGATACTTTTGGGGATGGTGGCCTGTGGAGGGAAGAAAAAGAATTTTAAATGGGAAATTACTCAGAATATCACAAAAACGAGCAGTGTGAGAAGAGAAAAGGACAACTCTTTGCATTATGGGAAAATATTTTCATCTGCAAAACTTTGCAAAATAAAAAGGTATCTGTCTTTCCAGCTCATACTTTCTCCTAAATTCGAGGTGGGTCTGTCAGAGTGTGGGAATTCTTAATATGCATGCTTCCTGTTCATCGCAAAGGTCCTCGCTGCGCTCATCAGCAACAGCATCACCACAGATCTCTATTAAAGTTTTGCTTCAGCAGATTCAAGAACATGTGTGGCTTTGGTGAGAAAAGCAGCATATTTTGGTAGTAAAACAGGCAGGGTCACTGAAGCTATCTGCAAGCCTGCACCAAATAAACCTACAGATTTCCTTCATGACCTTAAAGCCTGAAGTTCAGCAGTTAAGGGGTTACAAATAGACATACATTTTTTCATGTTTATTTTGGTCAAACAACAGCTGGATGTAGATTAAAGTGACCATTCATGTGTTTGGATGGTCATCTGCACGGGTAGTTAGTGAAATTAAGAATGGTTTTCAGCGATATGCCTGCATTGTGGATGCATATTTCTGCACTGAAAACAGCTGAAAATTGGGCCTATGACCTCTTTGCCAATGTTTCCATCAGGAAGTGTGTGGAAATTGTTCCTTCAATAAGCACCCAGGGATATTGTGAGGCTAAATAAGTTCTTCGGAAAGCACACTAAAATCCTTGGAAGGAGAGCACAATGTAAGTGCAAAGTATTTTTTTATGTAGGCTGAGTCACATTCCCCTATCCTATGTGTACAGCTGAAATAGCTGTTTAGTATTAGTCTTAATTAGGAAAAGCCTGCAAAGCGTTCTGTGTGCTGTATGGTATGATCATCACTGATGTAACAGCACTGGTGCTTGAGGTCCTGTGTGCTGAGTACTTTCTTATTAAAAAAACCCTCAAAAATGGGAACAGAACAGGAACACAGGTGAACCCCATATTTACCAATGTGTACATCTGCTGCAGATACCTTGAACCTGCTAGTTATGTAGATTTTTTCACAGGGAAGAGGCATGTGATTTTTGTTGTTGTTGTTTAAATTGTTGACATATTATAAAAAGGTACCGATTATGAAAACATCTGATGTTGAACAGAGGAGTAAAAGGAGCAGCTGGATAACTGCTCCCTATCACTCCTGAAGCACACTATAAATGCAACAGCCACAGTGTCACACAAGCTTCAGCTCCTTGGGCTTTATCCATTGACTGGCATAGGAAATTAGCTGTGCTTTAGCGGACTCCAGCGTGTCAGATCGATTGTCTCTTTGAACTGAAGCTGAAAGTGAGAATGGCATTTTGAGCTATAAAGGGGAGAGGTGAGTCGGGGAGTCAATTTCTGTCAAGCTTTGGCTGAGATTTTCAGAAAGAGATGTGTATATTTGGGTTACTAGATCCATCCCTATCAGCCTAATTTTTAAAAATGCTGTATCTATTGCTGCATCTACGGAAGTTAATATTTACTTAGCCTACATGTTGTTACCATGAGCAAAACAGGGTCATAAAGACCCTACGGGCTTCTTAGCTACCTAAAAGCACCATAAACACATTTGACATGGTGCACTTTTAAAAAAAATATTAAAAAATAGAAAAAACCCACCCATCTAGAAGCCAAACCTTCTGTCCAGGACTCCATTTGGCTGCAGTACAGAAAAGGCAGCTCCTGACCTGCCAGGCCCATTCCAGATTTCAAGCGGTCTAGTGAATTGTGACAGACTGGCGTCAGCCTTGTATTCCTATCTTATGAAACATTTTCAATGGAATATTTTAATTAAGATCAGCTTTGCACACTGGCATCGGAAAACTCATAACCTTCCCACAATCAAGTATCAACTGGAGAAAGCAATAAGCTGTTGACTAGAGAGCTCTTGTTTAACTTCAAATCAAGGTGGGAACCTGCTCCAGTTTGTCAGGCAGTGTCTAGCTGCTGCCCTGCTCCTCAGGTTCAGCTTTGACTCCTCTGTAAGAAAACAGTAATGTATAAAAAACACCCATGTATCTGTTCCACAAATACATAACTCACTCCCTGGATTTTCTGACATCTAACAAGTAAATCTGTAATGGAGTAGGGAATTAAAATTAATTAAAACCAGGGATGTTTAAGAAATTCAGTGTCTGCATCTATTTGTTATTGTTTTTTTCCCTGTGGATTTCAGTCACTGAGAACTACTTCCAGCTTGCCATGTCGGCAGCATTCATGGGATCTGTGCACAGGCTGTCTGAGGAAATTAGCTTGTTTTTAAACAAAGATGCAGACTGTGGTCACTTAATTTTTTTAACTTATAGATTTCAGGGTAGTTAAAGTTCCTTTTAGATGGACCAGTTGGCCAATCACCACTTCTCCTGTTAATTTGCATATAATGAGTCTACTGTTTGTAAGGGATTAGCATCCAGAGACTGCTGGCTCATCAGGCTGCTCTTTGACAGATTACTTGGACCTGTCATGACTCTTTAAGGATCCCTGCTAAGAGGCAGAGTAAATTACCTTCTGCTGAGCTCCGTACTGCTGTGGCTAGGCTGTGGTTCATTTAAATCGAGTTCAGCTATTACCACACCACTCTGCAGCATATGCTGCAGACAAAGAAGTGTGGGGTTTTGTGCAGCTTGGGCAGCGGGGCTTGAAGGGTTCCTCGAGAGTTGTTGGCTTGACTCTGCTTTGCACAGGGGGCAGATCCTTAGGGGCTGGTCATGGTCATAGCCCTGCTGGCTTTGGTAGCCCTAAGTGAAGTCAGTGTCCTTGGTTGTCCTCTTCTTAGTGGCTGGTCACTGCAGGGAGTGACTCCCATGAAGGAACAGCTAAGTGTTTTCAGCACAGCAAGGAGACCTCCGAGACAGGTGGTGGAGAGCTATCAAGTAGAGTGGGTGGATACATTTTGTCTCCTTTCCTGGTGCAATAATTGGAGGTATGGAAGCTAGCATGTGGTGGGTTCAAACAGACGAAGGGAGGCAGCTCGTTGCTTAGGGTGTGGGGGAGTTGTGGGACTCCTTGCCACAGGAGACTAAAAACACGGTTCCCATGAGTTCAAGGGGAAGCTGGATCCATTATTGAAGAAAAAAAATGCTGAAGCTGTGAAGACAGTGCGTCTTCCTCAGAAAGTTCCCAAGCTATAAGATGCTGGAGGCTATGAGAGTGCTTGGGCATGTAACACTAGATCCTTGTGCTGCTCCTGTGCTCTTACCCAGAAATCTGCGAAATCTCCATCTGTCACTGATGGAGGCAAGGCACTGGGCTAAACTCTCCATCCACCCAGAATGATTATTCCCCCATTTGTCATGGATGTGCCCCTTGCTCCTACCCACTTTCAAACCACATGCTAGCTTTACTGTTCACAGGCCCCTTAGTTAATTCAGGTATGTGTACCAAGGTACATTGGTCACTGCATAATACTAGTGTTGCAGAGTTGCTGCCATTTGAGTTGTGTTGGCTGATGCTTCATGGAGACTCTTCTGTACCGACAGATCTACTGCTCAAAGTTGGAGTTTTAAAAGGAATTTAATACTAAGTCTACCAGTTTTCAAACTAGTGAAAACACACTGTTGGTACTGCCTTTGGACTTCTCATACAGAGAACATATATGCAGTTTTAATTATTTAAAAACACGTAAGAGATGCCAGGAAACAGAGCTACATTAATCTGGAGTTACTGCTAAAAGAATATAGTAATTTGAGGAGTAAAAAAATATTACAGGAATGTTGCTATTATCTCAGAACCAAGCCTTATGAATCCAGGACATGCAAAGTTAAGTTTACCCAAAGTAAGTTTATACTTAGAAAATAAATCTAGGCAAATGAAGATGTGGGAATACATATTTAAGACAACTGAATGTTCATAACAGTCTTACTAAAGCAAACCTTTAGCCCCAACATGAAGAGAAAAAAAATATGAGGAAAGTAAAATGTGTCTGTAAAAGTCAGTTTAATCTAATTTGTGACTATGCACATTTCTGACTGCAGGGAAGGCCAGGGTACTAGAAAGTTATATAACATTCTAGCTAGAGGTAGGATGGAACTTGCTTCTCTCTTCCTAACTTGGGGATTGAAAGGCTGAGGTGTCAGTGGCACAGGCTTTACCTGTTAAGCACAGACTGAGAGCCCCAGGATCCCATAGAGGATCACACAAGCACATGCCCTTTTAGCTTCATTGCTCTTGTAATCCAGTCTGAGGGTTTAAAGCCACTTTGGGTATGTCTACGTAGACTATAGTAGTTACCTGACTCTGCATGGACTGATTCAACCACTCCGAGACTCCACCACTGGGACACAACCACTTCTCAGGGGGCGGCATTCGGAGGCGGCTGTGCAGAGCCAGGGCGGGTTGACTGGCACAGGGATAGATAGGAAGCATTGTGACAGTCTCACAAGTGCTGTCAATGAGGTACATGTTTTTTATAAAACTGTTTTTAATAGACATTCACTTATGTAATGAAGAGGGTTTTTACTACTGTTTCCAAGTACTAAAATATTCTCCTTTGTACTTCTTCACAGCCTGTCTGTCTCTCCCTGCGGAAGGCTGATTTGAAAGTTGTGACATTCTGAGACTGTGGATTTGAAATTGTTAAGATTTCAGGTAAGAAACATCCTTAGAAGATATTTTTAAAATTGAAAGCTCTCAAAACAGGCAGTAGCCTAGGTGGATGAAGAACTCTATTAGTCTTCTAAGAGCAAAATATGCTATGTTATTAGGATCATGATAATATTATGCATACATTATTAGTGAGAGCTTAAATCTGGATTTCCAGTACCTGAAGTAATAATTCTGAACCGGGGAGAACACTGTGAACTTTTTGATGAAAATGTTTCTCTAAATGGGAATGTTTTGATCCACCTAATCTGCTGGCACTGCCTCTGAGCATCCAACCGCTCTAGTCCTAAATACCAAGCCATGCTCACAGAGGCATCGCACCGATGAAGAGGACGAGAGAAGCCTAGTGCCAATTGTGTCATCTGCCCTCCCTCCCACACCCCTCACGCTGCTGCTTGTCCACTCATCTGCAAACATTTTTTTCTGACTGCATTTCAGCTTCAGGTGCCTGAGCCTTTCAGGCTGGAGTCTCTTCTGCTTCACAAATGAATAAATGCTGCTCCCTGCTGGAAACTCTCAGTAGGTTGCAGTCTGCTCGTGTTTTCCTTACGAAAATAAAGTGAAGGAAAGTATAAATATCTGTTAAAAAGCCAGACAAGTGCAGTCCCCCAGGGACCAAACTCTCCGCGGATCAATGTTAGTTCAGCGCTGCCAGATCTCGTACTGCCCCTCCTGTTCTGCAGGGCTGCTCTTCTGCAATGCTGGAGACGTAACCACAAGTGCTGGGGCAACCTCTCTACCAAGGACTTAGCAGCACAAGAGAGAAATGAGAGAAGCCATACAGAGACCACCTGGTAGCTGCTTTTGTACCTCAGGTGGAATGCAGCACATCTACATGCCTACAAATGCAGAGCTGTTCCTATCGACTTACCGCATAACAAGCCATGATATCTAGCAAACGACTGAACTCTTCGCTGCCTTATATGCAGCATATAAGTGCAGAGAAGCAGACAAAGAGGAAGCGTTTCTTCTATGATCGATGAGCTTTGCCAACAGTTATGAACTTAGACCCTAAAGTCATGACATTTGAAGCATGTCCATTGATGCCTGAAGGCCATGTGGTGGATCTCACTGGGAGGAGACCAGGCCGTAAGAAGATCTGATTTACAAGAGGTGAGCTAGCTTGACAAGCTGTCATGCAAACCAATTTTATGCAGGTTAATTTAAGCAGAAAATACATTCAAATGCTGTCCTGGATTAGGCCAAATCCTTAAAATCTGTTCCAACCCACTTGACTAGGCTTCACATAAAGGTGATGGGAGCAGCACCCTCTAGCCCCTCATGGGAAGATACAGTGTACTAAGATACTTTCACAAAGTACAGAGAAGTCCTTACTAAACTGAGTCTAGGGGCCCTCTGATCTGAGGGGTGTTACATCCCAGCACTCACAGTACTCCCGTCTCATCGCTCCGTGGGCTGTTTCTCTGCACAAGAAAAGGGCTGTGGTGCCAGTGCGCTTAGATGTGTCTATACCTCTGAAGAACTGAAAAGACTGGGACAACTCTTCTTGGGCAGATTATGTGAATTAAAGTGTTAATTAACAGTGTGTATAGTGCAGTTGCAGTCAGGAAAAGAAGTAGTAAATATCAGGTAAGGATAAAGAAAATTGCAGAGGCAACAGTGTTTCAAGGAATAAAAGGCACATCAGCGCGGGACAACGTGCTTGTCTTCTTCTAGCAGTAGGTGATACTGGACCAACTTCAGTCTAGTTTTCATGTCTTTCAACTTTCCTTCCGTACCTCACTTTGGTCTAACATCCATGTTTTTTCAGCCTTCACCTCTAGCAATCATTGCCTCAATCTTTGCCTCTGTTCTTTCCTCAGTTGTGGTTTCTGAATTATTGAGACATCTTTTTTTGCACCCACTATGTACAATGATTCCTTTATAAATACTGTATTTACTAAGGCCTTAAGCCAGTACTTGGTGACGTTGGTGGGATTCATTCCACTGGCTTCAGAGGACTTTGGAACACACTTTCTTTGTGAATTACAATACTAGTTTCAATTCTTAACCCTTTTCTTAAGTGATGGAATATCAGCATGGAAGCCAATATGTTCCCAAATGCAAGCCTTGTCTTGTCAGTTCCCACAACAAAACCTGGAGAAGACGTACCACGTTGAAGGGAAGGCAGCCAAGGCAATATGGAAGAAAGCTGAGGTTCTGTTTTTCCAGTTTTGCGGGAAGTGGATGGTAATTGTGGTAATTATCGTTAGTTTCAGGCCAGAGTTATAGTTCCTGAGGTGGGTCTCAGTCCCTGGTTCCTCTGAGGTCAGGTTGGAAAGCATGAATCAGAGGTGAGATCCAATGATGTATTAAGAGCTTTCCCAGCAAAAACAGAATTAGAGGAACAAGCAAAACCAAATCCCCTCAGTTAATGTTCTTTCCTGAAGTCCAAGAAAAACCAAGGATTTCACATGAATACATCAGGCTCCCAAATGATATGCAACTTAAAACAGAAAATAAAGGGAAGTAGGTGCATCATCGTGATATTGTACACTGAAACTACAAAACACTGGGCCTGAGCATGTTGTACTTTTTTCTCATCTTCTGTCTCTTGGTTCTCTCTGAAACTTAGCTTGACCCCTGTGCAACCACTTCTGTGGACATTCATGTATTCTGTGTCCTCTTCACTGGTTCCCATTACCTGTGGATTCTGTTTGTAGTTGTCTCTCCTGTTCATGCAATTTGTATAATTTCTCTTCTCTTAACCATTGCCCAATCAATCTTGCTCTTTCTAAGCTCTTTTCCCCTGCTATGGCATTCATCTTCTCATTCCCTGTGTAACTTCTGTTAACTTCTTTTCCAAGTGTGTCCAGAAATCCTGCAGAAAGTGCTGTGAACCATATCCACAAATGTTTATGGTTTATATTAGGCAGGCTATACCTGCAAGCTTAACACTAACTTCCCATTAGAGGGAGCAATGTCTATGGAATACGTAAGATTTCTGCATCTGGAAAGCTATTATATTATGTGTTTAATGTCTCTCTCTGCTTTTATTTGGGGTTTTGTCTTTAGTGTAACACCCCTCAGTGCAGCATCTGAGCATTTTTATCTTCATCCTTCTCAGTGTGCAGCAGCATCTTTTTTAGGTAAATGGTTGTTATTGGTGGAAAGGTAAAAAGAGATTACTGACTGACTCAAATAGAAATGAGGACAGAATATAGATGGAAGGGGGAGGGTATTTTCTGCTTTTGCTTTTTTTTTTCAGTTCCCATTTAATTAAAACTTTTACAGAAGATTAATTACAGCTTTAATCAATTTTACAAGATACAACATCAAGTAAAATGTTTAAACCTCATTATTAAATAAAATTATCCCCCCAAAATCTTTATGGAGAAATATATGTTTGATAGATAGTTATTAATAGGACATCAATGCCACTCAGCCTGAACTGTTTCCTTTTTCATTTGTGGTAATTAAACCACAGCAAAATTAAAAACCCCAAAAAATTAAAAAAAAAAAAAGGCAAAGAAAGTACAAGAGCAGCAGAGAAATGGGGTTTTTTTTGAAGAGCAGTGGGGTGGGGTGGAAATGGTGGGGGTCCAGAACTAATGTTCACAGCAGGGATGAGAGAGCGCTCACAAGCTTCAGTCAGTATTAAATGGTCAAGAATCAAAAAGTTAGAGGTGGTGGTACAGGACAGGACCTTCTGAAGCACTACAATAAGGTATTTGTATTGAGGAAAGGTTGCTTCTTCTGTGTTTCAGTAGGATTTGAGATAATGGGATGACATGGCTGTGCTGACGGCCGTATTAATATTTTTTGGTGTGTTTGGGGTTTCACCACTGAACAGCTAGACCCTGTCATTCAGCACCAGAAACTGTTTAAAAGTGATATATTATTAAGACTGCATTTTTCTGTTCCAAATTAGAAGTTCAGCCTTTCAGTGAAGATGGGAGATGATGCCCCTTAGAGAGGGCAGGACGATACTGATCACTTCTCTGACGCTCCTTTCCCCTGTGAGATGCAGCAGCTCCTGCCAAGCTCAGAAGAGAAGGTGTGAGCCGTACATCTTGCAGCTGCTTCCCGTAAATGCTTTGGCTCCTAGACCTAGGGAGCTGGTCCGTGGAAAAGAAGGGGACCTAATTGCTGTCTGCAGCTACCTAGTAGGGTGGTTTGACAGGAGGCAGACAAAGGGACAGAGGTAGCTGTCATGACTTGCAACATGGGAAATTCTGGTTCTATATATAAGGAAAAATATTCTTTATATGTGGCCCAGTGGTCAAACACTGGAACCAGCTGCCCAGAGAGTTTAGGGAATGTCTATCCTCAAAACTCAGCTGGACATGATCCTGAGTAGCCTAATCTAACTTTGAAGGGAGCCCTTCTTTCAGGAAGATCTTGGCCAAAAAAATTCAAGAGGTCCCTGCTGACACAAATCATTCTGTAATTCTATTATTCTTTCATATGTCCTATACAACACAGGCATCCACTCTGGAATACCTTTACTTGATGTATCAATTACAGGTAAAAGTAAGGGAGAAAGAGATCAGATTAAAGTGGAAGATGAAGGAAGCAACACAGACATGATGGGTTCTGCGATGTTCTTCATTGACTTCTCAGAATAGAAGAAATTGGGAACTGACTTCAGCATAAGACATTCTACAGCAATGCAAATACTGACCACAGCAATCACGAATCATGACAAAGGATGGCTTCGAACATTGAGCTGTTTTCTATCACAGTAGCATTGGCGTAGGGACAGAAGACAGACACTGGGTTCCTGAAATGAAACACAGCTCAGAGGAGAATAGATCCAAAATAAAATCTCAAGCTAAGGATCATAAATTCTTGAGTGATATCTATGCATACGATTCAAACACAAGATGCTTCCTGCATGTGTTGATGAAAGTGTTTGATGAAAGTAATTATTCTGAATTGTTTCTGGAGACAAGACTTAACAACAGTAAGATGAAGGTAAGGCTTGGATGATAGGAAAGACCAGGAAACCCTCTCTAACAGGACGTTTGTGAGGCAACTGAGACTATCACTAAAAATAGACTGGATATGACATCAGCAAAAGTATTCAAGAGATTCATCCTACATTTTTGAGGAGGTATAGTGGACGATCTAAGATGTTTGCTCTATTATTAGAGCAAAAAGTGAATTGCAGAAGCTGAAGAAGGGCCTTCAGAAACGTGTGATTACATATGTGCATCGCACGAATTACAAACTGCATTCTGTGTCTTAATATAAGTCCTAAGGAAAACTGAAAATTTGGGAAAGTTACACTGTTCACATGGGGTATTCTCTTTCACAAGTTACTTTATACTTTTTTCTTCTTTTTTTTTTTTTCCTTCCCCTCACATTGCCAGGATCACTGCTTTCTGAATACGTAATCAGGTGATTTCCTTTTGTAGCACTTCAAAAACACTATTTTGCTTCATTCTCAATGTTCAAAGTGCAAGACTGCAGTTCATTATGTACCTGACTTCTTCCTTACCGTATACAAAGGCAAGAGTAATGAATCTAGTGATGAGATTTAATTTTTCATGTCTGTTAACACTTCATTGACATGTTTCTTTAGTCAATTCTGTTAGAGTGATCGTGCTGGGACTGATGTATAATTAATTGGGGACATTAAAAAAACCGCTAACAACTCAGTGTGAGTTAGACATAGAATAAACAATTTAAAAGGAGATGCTTTAGCACCTAACTCCCTACTCACCACCATTACCTCCTTCCATCACAAAGGTATTTTCTTTTAGTAAGAGTGTGTGCTTTTTGTTTTTTCTTTTGCCAGTGTTTATCTTAGGGTTCTCTGTGGCTCTCTGTCTACTTGCATCTCACAAACATTGTAACAGGGTTTATAAGGACTTTGTAATGTAATTGGCCAGTTTGGTATCCCAAATAAGTGAAACGAATTCCCTGGACACATAGATGATGTATAGCATTAGATCCACTTGAGTGGAAAAGATTAATTTTATTATGTTTCTCCCTCCTGCCTGTAAAAAATAGTTCCCTTAAGTCTCTTATCTAATATCATGTGGCTTAAGTGCTGAGGCTCCTGATAATTGCCTTGCAGGACTGTTCTTCATCTAAGAGACATCTGCATCTCATGACTCTCCAGCAGTGTACTGAGAATTCCTTTACACTAATTTCCATCCCCAACTCCTAATTTGTCACTCAGGGTACTGTAAGCAGTATCTTTCAGCTTTTCATTTCTCCAAGGAAATTCATCAGATGTACTCACGTACAAGGGTAGAAACCAGACTACTGCTCAGAGAAAGGCATCTCAGAGGCCACTTTTGATGTCTGTTCATGATCCTCTGCAGAGAAACCAGTGTTACTTGGAAGCATGTAAGATGGGCTGTGCAGTGGGTGTCAGCTTAGGTCTGGGTTTTGTGTAGATACACTTGCTGCATGGGAGAAGGGGGCTATAGCAGGACGACTCTTGTAGAAAAAGCTGTGAGAGGCTCAGCAGAAGCCTCCGCCTCTCTGTGCTTGCTTGGAAGAACCCAGCAGAGATTTGAACTTCAGGTTTGAAACTGGATCATCTGTTTATCAAGTAAGAGATGAATCCAATTCTGTTCATCCTTTCTGCATTTCACACTAGGCACAGGGAGAAAACACCCAGTTTGTGTTTGGCATTTGCAAGCGAATGCTTGTACAGAAGAACGAAGGAGGTTGGAACAGGTTCTCTGCTGCCTTTGGCTCTCATTTCTATTGCATTGCTTCAAGAGGTGCAGAAAATGCTAATCACTGAAGTGAACTAAGAAGCAATAAGTAAGTAATGTTTTATAATAGCTGTGCTTAATAAAATGAGAGACATCTGTCAGTTCAAGCTCTCCATTTCCCAAGAAGCTAAGAAATAACTAGTAGGAAACTGCAGCAGAGGCAGTACAGAAGTCTTCTTTCTGTAGAAAAAGATGTCTGTACTAAAAGCATTTTTTTTCTGAGCTGACATTAGGCTAATTCCCTCCTATTCCCTCCCATTCCTAATAGATTGAATGCTTGGAGTCAAATGCCACTTGACCTTGTAAAAATGTGATCACCCACTGGAAGAAACCCAAAATCTAACAATACAGAGTCTTTCTGATATAAGTAAATAAGGTTCATTTACCTGTTCCCACTAACCTGATGTACTATGTTGCTGCATTCCAGAAATACTGAAGCAGCCTTTTCTATAACAGCCATTTATCCTGAGAGAGAGCAAGATAGTTGGAGCACTCAATAGCAGCCTCTCCTTCTGCCTGTTCTCAGGGGTTTGAACAGTAGCAATTTGTTTTATGGGACATGGCACCCTCCTGCCCTGCTCACGCAGAGAATCGGCCTTTTGTAAGGCCGCTCTGTGCATGCTCAGTACCAGCAGATTGCCTTTCTTGGCACACGCACACGAGAGCATTTCAGAGGGAATGTACGCGGCTCTGTTTTGCTTGACAGATATTTTATTCATGTAGGGCTAATTTGCCTCGTTAGCTATAGGCCCAAGTAAATGTGATACATCAGAGTCCTGGCTCCAAGTTAACCTGGGTACACTATTATCCAGAGGCAGTTCCTTGGGGAATACCCTCTCCTCCGCTTTTCCTCTGGGAAACAAGGGGATGCATATTGTACTTCTCCTTGCAGAGGGAAGGGCTTACTCCACTCTTTGTGCCCACTAGCTCCTTTGGCTGGTGCACAGACGCTGAGAAGAGATGTTCAGACTGCTCCTTCGACAGCCTTGCTCTGTGTGGTGGGTTGACCCTGGCTGGACGCCAGGTGCCCACCAAAGCCGTTCTATCACTCCCCCTCCTCAGCTGGACAGGGGAGAGAAAATATAACAAAGAGCTTGTGGGTCGAGATAAGGACAGGAGAGATCACTCACCAATTACTGTCACGGGCAAAACAGACTCAGCTTGGGGAAAATTAACTCAATTTATTACAAATCAACCAGAGTAAGGTAATGAGAAATAAAACCAAATCTCAGAACACCTTCCCTCCACCCCTCCCTTCTTCCCGGGCACAACTTCACTCCCAGATTCTCTACCAACCCCCCCAGCAGCGCAGGGGGACGGGGATGGGGTCAGTTCATCACACGTTATTTTCTGCTGCTTCATCCTCCTCAGGGTGAGGACTCATCACACTCTTCCCCTGCTCCAGCGTGGGGTCCCACCCACGGGAGACAGTCCTCCACGAACTGCTCCAACTTGGGTCCTTCCCACGGGCTGCAGTTCTTCACGAACTGCTCCAGCATGGGTCCCTTCCATGGGCTGCAGTCCTTCAGGAGCACACTGCTCCAGCGTGGGTCCCCCACGGGGTCACAAGTCCTGCCAGAAAACCTGCTCCGTGGGCTCCTCTCTCCACAGATCCGCAGGTCCTGCCAGGAGCCTGCTCCAGCGCAGGCTTCCCACGGGGTCACAGTCTCCTTCGGGAACCCACCTGCTCCAGCGTGGGGTCCTCCCTGGGCTGCAGGTGGAGATCTGCTCCACCGTGGACCTCCATGGGCTGCAGGGGGACAGCCTGCCTCACCAGGGTCTTCCTCACAGGCTGCAGGGGAATCTCTGCACCTCCTCCCCCTCCTCCTTCACTGACCTGGGGGTCTGCAGGGCTGTTTCTCTCACATGTTCTCACTTCTCTCTCTGGCTGCTGTTATCCATCTGTCCCAACTTTTTTTTTTTTCCTTTCTTAAAAATGTTATCCCAGAGGCGTTACCACTATCGCTGATTGGCTCGGCCTTGGCCGGCAGCGGGTCAGTCTTAGAGCCGGCTGGTATGGGCTCTGTCAGACACAGGGGAAGCTTCCAGCAGCTTCTTACAGAAGCCACCCCTGTAACGCCCCCCCCCGCTACCAAAACCTTGCCACACAAAGCCAATACACTCTGTGAGGCAGGGATATAAGGTAAGGAAAATGATATGTGGGCAGAATTGAAGCAAAGTGGTTATGCTATGTGACCTGCACGAGATGACCCAGTAGCTCTAATTCAGGCCAGTAAAGCATGCTAAGGCTTCAAAGAAGAGTAGTTACAATCAATTACTGCATCTAAGGTCACAAGAGACTGTCATTACCTCTCTGATCTCCTGTATTACACAGCACACAGGGCCTCTATTATAATTATAATAATTATTACAGTTATTATTACTATTATTTTAGGAAAACCATACATCTTGATTTTAAAACTTCCAGGGATACAAAATTCTTGGTGAACTATTCACATGGTGCGTTACTCCAACTTGCTTAAACTACCAGTGCTGGTCAGGCTATAAATCCATCTGTTAAATCCAGGAGCCCTCTACTATCAATTTCTCGTCTCCAGTAAATTGGAGACTGGGACGAGAACATCCTGTACTTTTGTGTGTGTACCTGTGGTTAAACAATACAGAGGAAAGGTCTTCACTCTGTCATGACAAAGGGCTTTAGCTGATATAGTGCTGTTTGTAAGGTTTTGCTTTACTGGTACTGCTTGAAAATGCCAGATCATAACCCTCTTTTTGTCCTTCGCTTGTCAAAGATCAATGTATCATTTTCTGTTGAATTGCAGATAACAGTATGCTCTGCTTTCCTAGTTCGGTATAGGGTAATGCAGACATCCTCTTTGTGTCTTTGTGCATGGGTATATACCATTAGAGTGCAGAATAACATAGAGGCAAAAAGCAGTAATTAACGTGCCTATAAATTTCCCAGGAGGGACTAATGTAAGAAACTTGGTCTTCAAAGTGCCTTTGCTTTAGACCTTGTGTAAACTGTACTTTATTCCTGCCTGCACCGATATAATTTTAATGGGTAATTACTATAGGAAAATATAGCTTCACCTCTGTACAAGATCTATTAACAAATCAAATATCCTATCAGAATGGGAAACGCTGAAACCATGCACATAAAAAATCAAGTTCTTATTCAGCAACAAAGAATTGTTACTGAAATGTTTTTGAAACCTAGAATTGTTAGAACTGTGAAAATAACCAAATCCCAAAACCATAAAAAAATCCCAGTTTGGTTTTTACTAGTGAGAGGTAGTGTCTTTTCAGTAGGCCACTTCCACACAGTGAAATGAGGTGCCTGCACTTACCCTGTATATATATGTTCACATGTACATGTCTGTTGGCAACTTTACTTCCATAAATTTTGATCCTATTAACCAATCCCAATCTAATTTGACAGGGGGATAAATGCCATATGTATTGTTACATTCAGTGAACACTAGCAATTGAATAGGAGACAGGGACCTTTTAAGTGCTCCAGCTGAGAGAAAAGTGTAGTGACAGCTCACACCTTATTAGACACCAGACAACACAAAGAAGCAGAAACAGCAACCGCATCTTTGGAAAAGCTTCAATTAACGATGAGACATAAATCTGCTGGAAGCAGCACTTGCTTCATCCTGGTGTTCGGAGGACTACTTAGTGCAGCGCATCCCTCGGGGCTTTGCCAGAGGGGCAGGAAACCCAAGGCGCTCTCCGAATCACACTGCAGTGGAGATGCTGTCATGCTAAGCAAGCACAAGTTGGGTCTCCGTATCAGTAAGATCAATTTCAACTGTAACCTCAAATTTCATTATTGCTATACCTGTTTTCACAGCTATGGAAGAAACACTTCTTCCTTTCAGAGAATTTTGCAGAATGTGGGCCACAGCCGTTGGCAAACCTCCCATTGATTCAGGGCCAGAGTATAAACCTCTTCACACGCCGTAGTTAATTACAAGCTGTTTGCATTTTTAACTCATGATAACCATCCAGCTGGAGGATATAGTTTTTTATTATTTACTGCTTTTTTTATCTTCAGTCAGGAAAACTGGTATTAATCCAAAAGAGTCTGAGCATGTCCTCTGGCAAAAGAAAGAAAGAAAACAAAAAAAAAGCCATGACACTTAAAACTTCAGAGGAGAGAAAGATTTTATCATGCAGTCACCTCCTGCACTGTAAAAAATAAATAAGAAAGTGCATGACATCATTTATGAGCTAAGCAAGTAGCAAAATAATGAAATGCCTTTGCTGATGGGAGGCATGAACTGATATATGCCTCAGATATCTGACTGTTAATTTAGAAGTTGCTTTCTTCAGCTGAAAAAAAATTATTAAAATGCCCAGTGTCTGCATTTTATTTCTGGTGTTCATGAATCAAACCCACACAAAAATGAGGAGATCGAAATGCACCAGATAGATGTAGAACTGAGATGGTGATGATTAATAGTGTTGTGATGAGAAGTAAAATTGTCAAAGACTGCAGTTCATGACTAGTTTTAGATGAACTAAAGACAGGGGGGAATTTAAAAAATGATAAAATTTCATTTTTACATGCTTGTGCAAAAGGCTTCAGCTTCTCATTTCATGTATTTTCATTTCAAACTGACATAAGCTAAGCAAAATATTTTGGTTTTGCTGGGGACAGGCAAAAAACTGAAACTCCTTCTAGAACACCTTGTAGTCCTTGCTTGTGTTGAGGAAAAATACCTTTTTTCTTTAGGAGACATCTGTCTTGGAACAATGTTTCCATTTTCATCTGTCTAGAGGCAGAGATCTCTAGATCCAGCCAGAAGGTGCTACAAGTTATAACTGCTGGAAGGTCTGTGCTCCTCAGGGCATGATGGCTTTAAAGTATGATGCTCTGACTTTATCATAATCAGCTGCTCAGCCTGGAGAGAAGAAGGCTCAGGGGGATCTCATCCATGTGTATAAACGCCTGAGGGGGGGGGGGGGATAAAGAAGATGAAGCCAGACTTTTCTCAGTGGTGCCCACTGACAAGAGGGCAAGAGGCAATGGGTACAAACTGAAATACATAAAATTCTATTTAGTTATTAGAAGGAACTTTTTTACTGTGCAGGTGGTCAAATGCTGGAGCACATTGCCCAGAGAGGCTGTGGAGTCTCCATCCATAGAGATATTCAAAACTCAGCTGGACAAACTGTGGGAAACCTGCTCCTGCTGACCCTGCTTGAGCAGGGGCTGGACCAGACAAGCTCCAGAGATGTCCACCAGCCTCCACCACGATTCTATGAAATAGCTTCTTCTCCATCAGTAGCTTTTACGAAACTCTGAAAGCTGACACACTGAGTGTCATCCGGTGATAAACTCAAGGGTAGTGAATAGTCACTGGGACATGTTTCTGAGCAAAGACAATTATTTCTTAACTTCTAAGCAATCTCTGTTTTGGCAAATTATTTATCCATCAGCTTGAAGGGTAAGATCAGACAATGCCTGTACTTTCCATATGCTTCTTTTGCTGCGATCATTCAGCCAAAGGTTCCTGAATATCTGCATCTGACTTTTAGATTATTATTTTGAAACACTTTGGATAAAACCATATGAAACCCAAACTTTTCTGCAGGGCATGTAGACCATTTTCCTACTGCCAGCACTGAAAAGAAAAATTAGCTTCACTGCAGAAGAGCAGAAGACATTTTGAAGGTTTTCTAGAGATCAGTTTAATTAGCTAATAAACCAAATGGAATACACATATTTCATCGAGAGAGCAGAAATGCATTATCTTGAAAAGTTAGCCCAGCATGTGCATGCAGCTCATGACAGCAAAGAGACTGTGAGTAATACAAGAGATATAGAATTAAGAGGAGGGGAGATGCTGAAGGAGGAGAGGGGTGAGGATATGAGCGGAGCTGGCAGAGCAGCGAGGACAATCAACATGACGGTTAAGGACATAAGGCTACAGAGGCAGCTGCATTCAGCTCAAGCTCCCTTTGCCCAAACCTAGATGAACCATGTATGAGGCACTTCCATGCCACAAACCACGTAGCTGTGTTAATATGCTGAGAGGCACAGTATATTGCTTGGGCACTGTGCCATGCTACAGCAGCTTTATGCTGCTTGGGACCAGAGTTGGCTCTGTGTCCAGTTGGCTCAAAAGCTTGCATAGCTCAAGCAAGGGGTCTGTCTGTCCCCACCCACAGAGGTATGTCCTGAGGAGCAAATTCCCAGGGGTATCTTAGTTTCTTCCCAAGGTGGGAAGCAAGTGGGACACAGGAAAATGGAAAGGAGAGATTAAAATTGTTCTAACAATCTTGAAATAGTCTTCTGCCAAGCCTGCCATCAGCTTATAAAGGGGACTGACAAACATCAGAGCTGGTACACAAAGCAGAGAGGGACTGCATGCCTGGGAGAGGTGAGAGAGCAGTGAAGGAGAGAAAAAGAATGAAGGAGAAACAAGATCCCCCTTTGGAACATCAGAAAACTGCTGGATTTGTTCAGCTGCTCATGAAGCTGCTGCCTAAGGTTTTGGGGTGATTTGTGCCCTTGGGGAAACTTGGAGAATGTAGAGTGTCCTCTAATTAATTGTAAAATCAACTTTTATTCTGAAAGATGACAAAATGATGTGAGAGAGAATTTAAGGTCTGTCCAAAGCAATTAAATTCAAAGAAATCTTTGCCAATACCATTACTAGAAACATAATTGGTCTTATATAGTGTAGCGTAAGAAAATCCCAGCAACTGACTGTCCCCTCCATTAAAATAGAAAGGGATAGGGACCTTTGAACACACTGAACATAACTAAAGGACATATTTTATGAAAAGGAGATGTTGCTTTCAAAATCAGGACCTTTTATTGTTGATGATAAATTGGTTTACTTGTATAGAGAATGACTAATCAGTGATTTTAGTGAATAGATACTATATGACTCAAAAACAGTTGACCATCACCAAAACATCTATAAGTCATTGCTTTTGTATTGCTATGTAAGGACTTGCCTTTGGTTTTCTTTTTCTTTTTTTTTTTTAATTTACATTCTTGATTAGCCTGCTGTATTACAACAGCATCAATCAAGCTGACTAAATTCAGTTCAGTATGAAACGTGAAATCTATTTCCCCAATAATTATTGATTGTAGCTATTTCCATTATGACATCCATATTCCTACCTGCTTGCTGACAAGACCTTCACTCTCTCTCCCATTTTCTTCTTTTTAGTTCCATATACTTTCTCTGACAAAAGAAGAATGAAAAATATTTTTCTTATTTTTTCCCCTTCTGTTCACCAAGATTAAATGGTAAGACGCACAGGTAACTAACTATGTGTGCTTAAAATACCTTCATTGAAACAGGAACTAATGAAACATTGTCCTGTATAAATGACAGTAAACATCTTGGATGAACACAGCAATTAGCCTGTGCATCCCATGAGGGAGGCTTCAGCTCAAAGTAGAGAGATGCTCTCTCCCTCGGAGCTGTGACAGATTCAGATCCTGTGGTGTTTGGATACAGACCTCCCTACTTGCATTGGCTCATTCTGCATGTAAATAAATGACTACAGTTATTTATGTAAGTTTGTTACTGTGTGTCATAGCACGTTTAAGTGGGATGTGGGGCATTTCCAGTGAAGGATTCTTAAACATTGTACAAACTTTCCTTGTCAGTCCTCCATGGCCTGGATTCTACCCTTCACACTTAGAAAAAAAAAAAAAGCCACTAAAAACTGATCAGTTTACTGTGGTTAAGACTGTGATTTTGAGCCACAGCCTTGAGCTATTACCACTATGCTGCGGAGCATCCCCAGGAGCTGTTCATCTTTCTGAGTCACAACTCCTTTCCTTTCGTTTTGCTCTGTGCAGGAGCAGTAACTTATTACTGGCCTCAAGTTTTGTCTCAGGCTACCTCAGCCACCCAGCTGAAAGGCAGGCTTAATCCCATCTGCATAGGAGGAGACATATGAAATAATTGCCTTTTTATTCCTACGCACTGGATCCAGAACCAGATAAGAGGTAGGACAACCAAAAAGGAGGAACTAGTTCTTTGCTGAGCCACACAGCACACACCACAGGCATGTCCATTGATAGACAAGATTTGGGCTCTCAGATGAAAAAGTATAAATGACATCTCTGTGGATATTTAAAAGGATATTTAAGACTCCCTGTGAGAACAGAAATATATTCCATTATCCAGGCTCACATGTGCAGTCCTGGAGCTGCAGTGGTGCCATGTGTCAGCTGGACACTGCCTGGTGCCACCAAGGCAGTGGTTTTCAAGTGGTGCTGTATGCATGCATGCATACGGGAGGCTTATGAAGGACTGTGGAGCTGGCATCAAAGTGTAAAGCAAGAATAGCGCAAGCAGAAATAATGTATGACCCTGAACCACCCCAGATGTGAACACAAATGGGAGTTGTCTGGATAGAGAAAGATTGACAGCTCTTTGAATCCGAGAACTAAATAAAGACATGCATTTGTGGTGCTCCTACAACTCTGGTTCCAGAAATCAATGCAAAGATTTGTTCAGCCCAGTATGTGGCATTTTTCTCCCCTTCTCAGACACACTAATTTTACCTAGAAACTTGCTGTCTGCATTACATCCCCTCTTCTTTTTCCTGCAGATGATAAGGCATTGTCCAAAACTGACTTAATAACAGCAATAAGAGAGATGGATTGTCACTTTACGTTACTCAGACAGTGATTAAAGTTAATAAAGGTTCAGGGTGCTTCTTTGTGCTGCAAATACTGTGCGACAGACCAGCCTGCTGAGGAGCCCAGTTGGAGGTGCTGGGCCCCAGATCACTCCTCGGATGCCAGGATGGTGGCTGCAGCATTCATTTTCTCATGAAGACATCTGACATTTGCTTCTTTCCATACTTCTCTGTCCCTGCTGGAAAGCTGAAAGTGTAATGTCAGCACAGTCAATGTTCTTCTCTCACACACCAGGACAAGAAATACCATTAGTGTGTGAATGATGTATGAGGTGAATGGTTCCTGTGCCCCTCCCTTTTTGTTCAGGGTTTGACCATGAGCTGTTTCCTCTCTCCTTCCCTCCCACAGTCCATCATGGATCTAAAGCTTTGACCCTCACTGTCTGCAATGCACTTCTATGTGCAACTTCTTCCCAACAGGGGCTGCAGAATTAGGCATAAGGCAGCAGCATGTGACAAATGATGCTCTTTCTGTAGACTGTGCAGAGCTGGAGGTCAAACACACTATTAATAATTCTCTGACTTTTTAAAAGCTGTATTTCCTCCATTTGTTGGCAACATGATCTGAAAGCTCTGTAGAAGCCACTTAAAACAGCAGTTGAACAGAGGCATTTCAACACTGTCCAATATTGATTTTTGCCTCTAACTCGCCTCTTTGCTAAGACTGGTTTCAATATCCTGTGAAGTTTAAGTGAAGGTATTTCCCATCTCAATAGCTGTGCATTGTCATTTGATACTATAGATAAGGAGTAGTATTTTCCTTAGTAACATAGTTTGGCTCAAAGAGCAAGAGTGCCACAATATCTCCATCCTGGACCATTGCTGCCCGCATGGAAGAAAGGCTGAGTGAGGAACGAATGGAGGTAGGCTGGAGCGGGGAACCCAGTCACCAGGCTGTTCACCAAGCTCAACCTATACAAAAAAAAAACCCAAAAACGAACACAGTATTGAGCTGGTACAGCAGATTATTTCTGCCTCCAGACAAGGAGTCCCAAGGAACAAGAAACTTCATTAAATTCAAAGCACTTGTTGGTGCGCTCCCATGAAACAGAAATTTAAAGGAAAAAGACATTCAGGAAATCTAGCAAATCCTTAACCAAAATTAAGGAAACAAGATAAGCATATGTGAAAGAAAAATAAGCATTGTAAACATTGATTTGGCTAATCATGAGAGTGACCTAAAATTTAAGAAATTTCCCCACTGGGGAAATTAGGACATATATTTAATAATTAATATTTTTTTTGTGGGGACAACAGGCAAGGACAGCAAGTGAGATCCTGCTAGAAGAGAAAAAAAGGTCATGAGGAAGTGCTCTATATTTATACTAGAAAGAAAAAAAGACGAAGAAAGGTTTTCTGCTTTGTGGGGAGGGAGAGAGGAGCACAATTGAAAATTACACTGAGAAGGCTGAAGTGCTTCAGCCTATTATTTTTTCTTTACCTCATTAAAAAATCTAAAACAATTCAGACTATCCATAAACTTTAGAATTTAAGAACTTAGGCTGGTAGAGAGCAGAAAAAGAAGCTACATAGATACATTATATATCTTCAAATCATGTGAGCCTTATAAAATTCACCCTAGAGTGCTCAGGGAATTGAGTAAAGCAATTTCACAGCCATAAGCAATTATCTTTGAGGACTGATGGAGGGTGAATGAAGTTCCAGAAGGCTGGAAAATGACCTCTCGAGAGCTCTTCCAGCCACGGTTACCGTTCCTGTAAGGAGGGAAAAACAAAGGTAAGACCGTGACTTATTGATCCATAGTTCCTTCTTTGGGAAGCCACAGTGGCAAAGCAACTACTTGGTATTCTCACTATAGGCAAAGCATAAAGTTTTCAGAATACGGGGTCAGGCTGGATCAAATCAAAGGTCCATCTATCACAAAATTGTCTCAGATAGTAGCCTGCAGCAGATACTGCTGTATATAAAACAAAGTGTAGGGCAAGCATGCACCAGCATATTCTCTCAGCTCTTAGCAATCAGAAGCTTAGGGACTTACAGAGCTAGAGACTTTGCATCTTTCTGTTAATAGCCCTCTGTGACCCTTAATAGCCCTTAACAACTACTAATCAAGAGATGTCGGAAGTGCTGTCTTTATTACATGAAATCAGAAGATAATACATAGAAACAGAAAATAGTCACGTACTTTCTACTGCTCTGCCTTTCAGTGAATGTATTTTTGTTCCCAGCTTGGATATATTGTTATCAAGTGTACATTCATTTCATGAACAGCTAATCCTTGAGAAAAGCAATACCAAAATGTCAGGATAGCTACTTGATATTATTCACATTTGAGCACAGTTACTCTGGCTAGTTTGTCAGAAGCTGCTTCATGTTAGAGTTGAACCAAATTTATTTTAAGCTATAAAGAGACAAAAGACAATCTCCTGTAGGTGGATACAGTACAGTTGGAGAATAGTGATTAAAGGACTTTATTTACATTTCTAGCTGATCAACAGCTTTTAGATACTTCTAATGGGAAGAATTGATTTTTTTCCTCTACAAAAGGGACTTAATCAATTTTGCTTTTGGAAATGTTTTATTCAACAATAGCTAAATTTCCCTGCATACACATCTGTCAAAGCAGAGACTATTATTGGAAAAGAGAAGCCTTCTGTGCTGATATAAAGATATCCGTTTTATTATTTCAACAGAAGCCTATTGATTTTTTAAAACCTTGAAAAAAACCCAAAAGCTTACTATAATACTAATGCCTTAAGTGTGCAAAACATTCCCCAAATATTAGCAAAATTTAGTTTCTGTTGACTTTGCTAGGATTTTTTAAAATTATTTTGTGCTTGAAATTAAACTTCAATGGCATTCTTCAGAAAAAAAAATATTTGCCATCCCTTTTAGAATAATTTATCCTAGGGGTTCTGTAATAATTAAGCTCTTTCTGCAGTGCTGGATTGTGACTTAAGAGGTTGGTTTCTGTCCTCAGCTCTCCAGCTGGCTCTCTGGGCAAAGGAGATGAGTCACTTCATCTGTAAAATGGGGGCACTATATGCTCTATACAGAACTTTGATATCTATGTGCAGGAGGCTTTTTGAAAACATTACGTATCGTGATGCATGGTATCTCACTTCCCAATGCAGATGGAAGCACTTTCAGTGCGGGTCTGCAAGTTATACACTGGTTGCAGGTGAAAAAAAATGCAGGTGTTAGATTGCAATGCACAAATACCTGCAAAGTGCAACTCAGTTAATGGTAATACCTCAGTATTTTTTACCATACGTAAAGGTGGACAAATCTGCACATAAATGAGCAGAAAACTCTTTACAAGTCTTTAATACACCAGGTCTGTAGAAGTATTTTAACTGTGGATTTGTATTGAAAATCAGATAAAAACATGCATTATTTGGCTGAGTTTCTACAGCGGGCACTGCATTTATGTTTACACAAACAAGCGTTAACCAGGTTCATTTCAAAGAAAAGGTTCTTGTCTGGTTTTATGAAAATTTATAACAGCCACAATTTAATTTAAACTGATAAGAAAATCAGAGAAGTCTCACCTCACTGCATTCTACAGGACTCTTGACCTTGCCAGGACTTACAAACACGGGGGGAAAAAAGTCCCTGTGAATATAGGACATGGAGATGAATCCTTCAATATTTAAAAAGATAAGGTTAAGAAGAATCCTGTAAAAAAGACTAACAATGAATTTAGTGTTTGCTTCCAGTTAGAAAGCCTCCCAGATCTTTAAGCTGATGGATTGTCATATCTATAAATACACCTACTCTCTTAACCTCTTCCTAGCCATCGGTTGCACATCGTAGGCTACATCTGGCACCAGTGCCTTGTTACTGTACTAATTCGGCCGCCTCAGGGACACATGTATTACCGCTATAGCTGTAACAGCCTGAAACCTGAATTGCGAATCGGGGCCCCGTTGTACCCAGCACTGTGGAAAGAGACAGCCCCTGCTCCAGCCTGGATCCACACCCACCGACCGCGGCACTCCCACCCACGCTTTGATTCACGTGGCACTGGCAGGAAAGGGCCTGATCCTGTCACACTGGAACAAAAGCAATGTTACAGGGCATAGCCTGCGTGGCGATAACCTTCGTATCGCATTTGCGAGAGAGCAGAGGTTGCCAAAGGTGGTTAAGGTGCTTAACTGACATGCACTGGGGATCTGGGAGAAAAAAACCGCATGCTGGGAGCAAACCGTGGCTCCCTGGAGGTCCTGCTCAGCTGCTGGCGCCCGTCCCCGCACCAGCACCCTCCCATCGCTGCCCCACTCTGGCACAGCCATGGCACGCTGGTGTCCCCTCTGGAAGGGGAGCCGAAGCTGCCACCGAGGCAGCCATGCCTGGCCCACAGCCCTCCAGGAGCCCCGCTCCTGCCTCTCCCCGTACCACCCGCCGCCGCCAGCGCTTTTGGGGGACCCCGCGCCCACCCGTCATCACCGTGGCCGGCACTGGGCCCGGCACCAGCTGCCATCCTGCCCTGGCCACAGCCAAGCCAGGCCGGGGTGAGGACGTGGTACTGAGGCGGTGGTGCACGTGGTTATGGCGGACAGGGGCTCGACACCCACCTCCCGCCACAGCACCTCCCCGGCTGCCTGCTCACGCAGCCCCGGCTGGTCCCACCCTCCTTCTTTTCTCTTTATTTTTCAGGTTATACGGAGTTAGGTGGGACACTGGTGCAGTAGAGTTTTAAAGTCTGCATTGTTTGGCACTTTCTGACTGGGAAGGACCAGCTGGCGAGGCCATGGTGGCTGGGTGAGCTCGGGACGAGCTCGGCGCGCCGGCGCAGCCGGGTCTGCCGCCACCTCTCACCAGGCGGCCCTGATGCCCGCGGTGGGCCCTGCCACGGCTCCCGGCGGCTGAGGGCGAGGGGCTGCGCCCGCGGCGTGGAGGGGAACAGCCAGCCACTGCAACCGGCTGTTCAGCGAGGAGCAAAGAGGACCGTGATGACAGGGCTCAGCTTTATAGACTTTTATTTTTCAATCTGTACAGAACGCTGTTGCTATCATAATAAGGCATCAAACGCACTATTGAAAAGCTCACGATGGACTGTGACGTTTCGCCCTGTTGTGGGTCAAAAAAGGAGTTTTACAAGATTAAACCGGTTGATTTCCCAGTCGGTAAGCTTTATATTCATTACAGACAGGTTTTTGAAAGAATTACAAAGATTAAAAAACTGTAAACATATAAAAAACCAGCAACAACCCAGCGTAGCTTCCTAGGAGAGAGTCTCGGACATTTCTGCTGCGGGGCCGGCTTCGGGCTGGCAGGGAGGAGGCAAGGCCGGCTGCGCCTGGGAGCCGCGCTGGGCGCTTGCCGCCTGGCAGGGCTGGGACCCTGTGGCGACGGGCCTCCTTTTTGGTGAGAGTCCCCAGCAGGTGCCAGGCATTTCCCAAACGGCCGGCCTCAGCCACAGACGTCTGATCAAGAAAAAGAAACCGAGAAAACGGGTCACCGGGGAGCTGTTTGAACAGTGGGGAGCCAGCCGCAGGCTGCCGGCACCTCGCCGCGGCGGCTGCAGGCCTCCGGGTCCCCTCCGGCGGGAAGGCAGAGGCCAGGGCAGAGCCCGGCCCGCAGACGTGTCATGAGGTAGAAAATGGGAAAGCGTCACGTTTCGCTGTTAGGGTCGGTCAGAAGTAAACTGACTGACGGCACAAATCCCGATATGTTTCCGAGGTACTCCAGGGGGCACCTAAAACCCACCTGGTATGCCCCAAAATTTACATCCCCAAAGAAGAAAGCTCTCCAATGATCCATGTGACAACTTTAGCCCGGGGAAGGGAAAAAAAAAATAATTCCTCATGCTTGTACCCTTAACGCATTCACATTTTGAGCAGCGGAAATCAAATTGCAAGGGTGCGGGAGAGGGCAATTTGTTTCCCTTGGCCTCAGCCTTTGGTACCTCCTCGTGCGAGGTGAACGACGCAAAGGCTCGTTCACCGGGCAGCAGGCTAATACATTCATTTTCCACCATCGGCCACCAGACAGCAAGTGTTTTGGTCTCTGTCGCACCGCACAGCATGAGAACCTGAGACTCCAGAGGTTTTATATCACACCACCAACCCACACAGTCCTGTAATTTGTAAAGGTATCTTGTTGGGTGATCAGAGAAATGTCCTGAGAGTTTTCATCTGCTAAACTCCGGCACTCTGAAGGCCTTCCTCTGCCTCTTTCTTAGCACACACTAACACCAAAATAAAGAAACTGTGTTAGTCCTGTTACTTAAGTTTCCTTACTCCTCACGCTTCTGCAGTGTATATTTAGATTACTAGGTTGACTTCCGTTTCCTTAAAATGCTCAGGGAAAATTTGAGGGTTCATTTAAGTATTGCAGGCTCATGATCTGTGACAGGCATTTTGCAAAGTGTCAGAAAACTTCTCACTTGATAATAACATCCTGACAGTCAGGGGAGCGTTCCTTTTTCTAGTGCTAATAATCAGCATTAAGGCATGCCATGGTTCCTACAAGAAATCTGTGATCCTTACAGCTTTAGCTGTCATCTTTCTGCAATAATGGAATGTACTCCAACTTTATGCATATGTATCATTAAAAAATAAAAATAATGGCTCTCAGAACCACCAGCCTCAGTTTTAGAGCTTTTGTTGTGTAGGTGAGTACAGTGATTCCCGTTAGGGACCCCGGCTGGTGAAAGGGTTTTCACCCCCTGCGACATCTGTCCCCTGCCCCACACCGTCTTGCTGCCCCCGGCTCAGCACCGTCTGCCCTGTTGCTTGGCACAGCTTTCCCTGGACCTCTGGAGGCCACAGCCAGCCCCTTTGTGTCCTCAGGGCAGGACAGGAGGCAGTGCTGTCCCCACCGCCCCACCTCGAGCCGTGTGTCAAGCCCTGCAGGCAGTGTCCTCATACCTACCAGCAGGCAAAGGGCCGCTACGGAGGAGTCTTTCTCCTCCGTGTCCTGCTCCTCAGGCTGTTTCCTCCCTCAGTCTCACCGATCACAACAGGCTGAAGGCTCCTCCTTACATCTGGAAGCTATTCCATTTATTTACCCTAGAAATTCCACCCTGAATCCCTGAGGACACATCCAGAGGGATGTAAGCTCTCCAAAGACTACTGTGGAGATGCTGGCCACTGTCGAGTTCCTGCCCACAAACACGCTCCGTATCATGACATAAACTGGCAAAATCACCTACTAGGCAGCAGCAGCACCACCTAATAACGCTGCTCATTTAATTACCAAAAAACACTGAACTAAAGCGGCGGTTAGAGCAGGTAATATCAGAAGCAGCATCTCTTTTGCAGGGCCAACATTGAAGCCTGGGCACCACAAAACGCTATTTACAGTGACCTAAGGCATGAACCTGGAGCAGCGCAGCTCCTGGGGCCTGCGGTCAAAGGCACCCACACCAGCACCCGTGGCCGGAAAGCAGGAGGGACTGAACTAGGTGAGTGCCAGACTCGGGTGCTGCATGTGTCTCCTGACATGAACAGCCAGAGAAGAGGGAATGAGGAACCAAGTGGCAAAATAGCATTGTCTCTCCGCACGAGGACCCCGCATTTCCACCTGCTGCTCGTTATTCTGAACCTTGTGCTGCCACATACTCCTGGGTAAAGGGGGCACCAAGGAGATCTCCTCCCCCCTTCCCAAGAGAACTCTTCTCGGGTATGTCACAGTGGGGAAAAAAACTATAATTTAAAAAATATTTGATATTCCCGATATTTGAGACTTAACTGATGACTGACAAGGCTATAACAGTGAATCACATGTTTCTACTAAGACTGCAGTCAGGAACTGTACAGACAGAGCTCTTCACTCATGTTTGGCTTTGGCAGGGACACATATATATATTAATATACATATATATGTTAACACTGTTCAGTAAGAACTGACAGCAGTGCATACAACAATCTTTGTTGGTTTTCTCAGCACTGCAAGAACACAACTTCAATGTTCCACAGAAACTGGCTGATAATAAAGTAAAGAGAATCAGTGGTACAGGTTTCTGGCAACTGTGCCACAGAACTGCAATTAATAACAACATGTACCCTTGATCATCCCCTATGTTGAGTCCCATGTCAGCCAGTAAACTGCCTGATATTCAACCTTTCTTTTTCCTGACAATTTATTTTTTACAAATAAATTGTTTTTTATTGAACAAGCCCCACAAAGCTCGTTCCTGACCTTTCCTTGCTGGTTATGAGAAGGCTGACAGCCTAGTGACATAAAACTGAAGTTTCAAAATGACTAGTAAGATGCAGACAGCCCCAGTATAAGCAAAGCCCTGCAGCTGAGCTTGAATTTCTTCTGGCAACTGTACTGAAGGAGAAGTGTTCGGTCTCAGCATCCCCATGCTTTTTCACTCTTTGGGTCTTTTGAGACTCCAAACAAGAAGTCAGTTAATTCAAGTTATGGCAGTTTTCATACAAAGACATCTGTCTACCAGGAACTAAACTTCTTTTATAATGGGTCACTATAGCTATCAGAAGTTAATGACTACCAATCACTGCTAATCTGAACTGAAATGGAGCCACCGACCTTAAGCTGAAAGAGCCTTTTGTCTCCTACCAATACCATGAGCCATATGGTTCCCTGCCCTTTGCCTCTTATTTTATATTTTAAATAATCATCACTAATTGTACAATTGTTTGAAAATATGGGAGGTTTGTGGCAAGTCACGACCAAGCGGTGTTCTTTTTTCCCTAAGCTCTCACTCAGTAGAAGAGAAGGGATCAGCTTAAAATTAAAGGATAAAAAAGCATCCCTCAATTAAATATTAGCCCTGCTATTTGATTATTGGTCCTGCTTCTTAACAGTCTACCAAGTAGAATGTTAATAATCCTGCAGGCTGCAATAATTAACAGCTTCCAAAGTGTCAAGGTCGTTCCTGTTCTATATGGGAGTAATAAGAAAATTATATAGGCATTACAGCAATGGAATGTTTTATATTAGGATAAAGGAGTATATGAGGAACCTACTTATCACAAATCTCTTTTTATTCAGTGGTTTTCATTATTTTATATCAGTTGCATTTTCTCTGGCATGTTTTCCCTTTACAACAAGTGCTCATATACTGCAAACATTCGATTATAGAGCTTAAGAAAAAACCATTCTTGTCAGACAAATAAACGGCATCACCAGCTATCTTTAGCCGCATCTGTTTTCTTTAATGAAACATTTTTTCCTGTAGAAATGCTGCCTTAAAAATCATGACCACACTAATTATCTATGGCAAGCACATCTTCCTCAACTAATGACAGCTCGAGCATATTATCGTTTGCACCAGACTTCATTCTGAAATTGAAAGACCCATAGAGCTTCGCAGACTCCTTGGAGGACGCAAACCTGCTCCTCCGGTACAGCTCCCCTTTCCACATGGACATCATCAGCAGGCTCGAGAGCACCACTCCCCCCAGGGTTAAGAGACACAGCCCGGCAATAACACAGCGGTCCAAGTGAGCCCCGATCCTCGCGCTCTCGTTCTCCAGCCTCTCCATCTCCCGGGCAGCCACGGTGTTGGGATCCACCGTCACGTCTCTGGGTACCACGTAGGAAATGATCACCAGCAAAATGCCACTAACCAGGAACAAAATGGCACTAATGAACCCGTAGTCCACAGATTTCCCGGCCGCCACCTCCGAGGCAGCGTCGTCCTCCTCGGAGACCAGGGAAGGAGAATCGTGCACCCACTCGGGCGGTAGCTCCCTGCAGGAACGCTGCTGCAGAGGGGCATCCTGGCAGCGGCCGCCTGTAGGACTGGGGGGACTTCTTGCATGCTCCAGGTTTACATTTTCATCCACGTAGGTGAATGACGTCTCGAGTTCCTGGGCACAGCAGCAGGCTTTCTTCTTCCCTCCGTCCTCTTCCCCGGGCAAGTGCTCGGGCGGGTGGCAGGGCTGGGAGGTGCCGGGGGGTGCAGGGTGCTCCTGGGGCGAGGTGTCCGGGGGGGAGAGCTGGAGTGCCAGGGGGGGCTCAGCCACAGGGCCCCTCTGCGAGGGCTTGCAATGCCTTTCGCAGCGCAGGGCTGCCACGGCAGCGGCTGCTCTGGGGTCCACCTCACCCCCCTCACGCTGCTGCTGCTCGTAGGGAGGGCAGGGCAGGCTCCAGCCCGTCGCGGTGCCCAGGGTTGCCTGCCTGCTCTCCTCGGCCAGGTAGAGAAGCTCCATGCAAGCCATCGACCTCGTCCCGGCAAGCTCCGACTCCCAGGCTACCGCATCCTTCAGCGAACGCTGCTGCCCCTGACCCGCCGAAGTGGCTTCACGGTGCCGGAGCTGCTGTATCCCAGAAATCTTCTACTCTTTCACCAACGTTTTGTCAGGGACATGGCTTGTGTCAGCTGTTAAATGATTAAACAAATCCTCTCTGACATTCATTTCTTTTCGGTCTGCAAATGAAATAGCAGAGGGGAAAAACAACAACAACAACAAAACCAAACCCGACAACCTCATGATGATACATTAATAAACCAAAGAGAAGATAACGCAAACGTAATACATCAGTCTTCCTCTCAACTGTTCGAGAGGAGATGGCAAACACGATTGTTTTAACCACGCATTTAAAACTGCAATCCTCTTGCAGATCCAAAATCTATTAGGGAGTCTAATCAACCTTTGACACTGATATCCAATTAAGGCAGTAAGTCATCTACAGAGCACAGGATAACCAGAATAACTGCATAAAACGCCAGAGAAATGAGACGTCTGTTCTTTTAGAAGCAAGTAACTCCCCCACCCCCTTCCAAATGAAGAATTTTAAACTCAGATTCACAGACTAATTAGAAAGAAACACACAAATCCCATGTAGCTCAGTAATCCAGGATCTGTATTCTCTGGTGGAAATCTGATAATCCTATGGGAAAAGCAGTGCTCTCCTATAGCAGATCTCCCGTTCGATTAAGAGCTTTCGGGATGAAATTATGCCTCAAAGACTGATGACTCAAAGACGGATATTACTTCTCATCTGCAATTAATTCGTTTTCACCCCCTTCTTCTGCGCCCCATCCCCCCTCGCGGCCGAATGCCCGGTGACATTAGCAAAAGCCTGCAGCCCATAAATGTGTTGCATGCGTAGAAAACACATGTGCGCCTATAGCATATACGTGATCGATAACAGACGCTGCTCACTCACGCTCTTCTCGGGACCTCAGCGGGAACCGGCCACGCTAGGAAACGCGATCCCCGCCGGCGCGGGGAGTAGCTGGATCCACACGCAACTGTGTGACCCGAGTGACACCGAGGTTACAGGCGCGCAGACACGCACCGACACACGCTCACACCCCGGCAG